>NW_007050933.1:0-2724 GCF_000164805.1 Carlito syrichta | reverse complement strand
CAGGCAATCCACTCACCTCAGCCTCCTAAGGTGTGGGATTACAGGCTGAGCCACCGAGCCCGGCTCATTTTTTTTTACTAATCCCAGAAATCACCATCTATCTTTTCCTGATTTACAATACCTTGAAAACTAATTATTCATATACTTTATCTATTTTGCTGTTGTCATTGTTGTTTCAGACAGTCTGGTAAATCTTGGTAGATGGTAACTATAAATCCTGTTACTCTATCTTTATAAAAAAAAGTCTATTTCTAAATAATTTTATTTTAATTAGCAAGTATAGTATAATAGGTAAAGAATCTCAAATGTTATATTTTATTGACTCACAAATTTCCATGTCTATTTCTAAATACTCTCAATTAATAGTAACAAGTATTCAGGAATATCAAAATTCATTTCACAAAGGTGCTTTAAAAAACCTAACAAAGTTCCCATTAATCTTAATGGGGTGAACCTTTTCCCCTGTTAGTCTCATCTGTCTCCTTCCATGCTCTTTATGATACTAAGTTAATGAAACTGGCACAATTATGTAAACAAAATTAACAGCATTGGTTTGTCAGAAACAAAACAATAACTAAAGTACAAGCTACTTGTCTTATTATGACTCTTTCAAGAAAACCTGTTGCTTCATACTCAATTGGCCCATGCAAATAGATGAAGTATATTTTAAGGCTAATGTGATTATATGTATAATATATATTATATATATATAAATAATACACACACGCGCACACACATATATATAATTGAGTATATGTATACATATATAGATATATATTATTTTGACACCCTGTGTAAATTGAGCACTGTAATTGAGGAGCTGTTATTAACACTTATTCTATAATAGTCATAAATTTTAACAGTATAATGTGAAAATTTTATATATGTTTATCATTTTAGTAGAAACTGATACTTAGATTAGTACACTGAGTAGAGTGAAACCAGGATTTCAAGGGATATAAGAGATCTCTACTGTAACTTTAATAAAAGGTTAATAGGACTCCTGAAGATGGCAGTGGCATAGGTGGATCCGTGAGACTCTCCGAACGTGAGTTCCCAAAAAGACTCTTACTTTTCTTCCTGCAACCCCCTGCCCACCACTAGCTGCACTGGTACGAGGCCTGGGGAGCTTTGGTCCCACACAGGGCCAGATATTGCAGCAGCGGCTGCTCCACTATAATATAACTCCGGCTGTCTGGGGAATCCCGAATCCCAGATCCCAGCTCCTTCCCTGGTTACATCGTCATGACCAGCACCCAGCACCAAGCTGTCAATCACCCAGGGAGGCTCTGGGTACCCGCCTGTCAGAGATACCATTCCCATTTCTGCCTGAAGTGCCCTTTGAGGGATCCAGAGCCACCACCTGCCCTCAGGAGCTTTAGAGATCTGGAGCTCCAGGCCCACCCTGGCTGAGGCACTCAGTGTGTGATTGCAAGCTCGTGTAAGGTGCTGATTGGAGGCTTTGAGCACCAGAGGAGGGAACCCCTGAGCCTCTCCCTCCACCCCAGCCTGCTGGTGGCATGCCAGATCCAGCACCCAGCTGTGCAGCTGGTCCCGCCTAGAGACCCACAGGAGCATCCCTAAAAGTGAAAATAAAACTACCACCTCTGCTATATTCAAGGCAGATTTGCATCACCCTGCCCACCTATCAGAGCCTCCACCTCGGTTCCCATGGTGATGTCGTTAAACAGGAGGCAAAGCCCCTCCCCTGCACTGAACAGATACCAGTCACAGATCTCCCAGGAAGCAGGCTAGCTGTCTGCAACAAAAAAGAGGGGAGAGGCTGAAGATTAGAGCTCAAGGAACTTTAACCCCTAAGAGACAAGAGAAAAATCTAAACAAATGAAGAAAAACCAAAAGAAGAATATGGGTCTCTCCCAGACTCCTGGGAGGGCAAACACTGAGAAAACTGATTTCAGAATTCAAACAATGAAGAGCCCCCAGAATGACTGGTCTCAAACTACAAACCTAGATATCAAGACATTAATGGAGGATTAAAAAGAATTGAGGAGACTCAAGAAGAAACTAGAAAGGAGCTTATATCTGAGATAGTAATAAAGAATACTGTGAATGAAATAAATAACAAACTGATAAGCATGGAAAGCAGAATTACAAGCAAAAGAAAGAATATCAGAGTTTGAGGACCAAAATATAGAAATAAACCAAACTCTCAAAAACACAGAAAACAAGCTAAAAAAGACAGGAAAAAAACCTTCAAAGATGAGTGATTACTTCAAGAGACAGAACCTAAGAGTAATTGGTCTTCCTGAGGCAGAAAGAGAGACACAGACCTCACTGGAACAAACCTTCCATGAGATCATTCAAGAAAACTTCCCTTATCTAATCAATGATGCAAAAACTCAAACACAAGAGATTCAGAGAACCCCTGCAAGACAACAAATGAGAAAACCAACTCCTAGACACATAATAATCGCCTAAACAAAGTAGGCATAAACGAAAAAATCCTAAAGGCAGCAAGAGAAAAAGGCCAGATCACCTACCATGGAAAACCAATTAGAATAGCAGCAGATTTATCTACAGAAACCCTGCAGGCTAGGAGAGCTTGAAGCTCTATCTTCAAAGTTCTAAAAGATAAACAATTTCAGCCAAGAATTACCTACCCAGCCAGATAAAGCTTCATCAGCAAGGGAGAATTAAAATCTGTCCCAGATATCCAATCCCTAAGAACTTATGCTGCCACCAAACCACCTCTACATGAAACAC
>NW_007050932.1:0-390 GCF_000164805.1 Carlito syrichta | reverse complement strand
CAAAATAATAGCTTTTACTCAATTAAAGCTTTGATTTTCTCTTTTCTTTCTTTCTTTATTTCTTTTTTCTTTTTGAGTCAGAGTCTCACTCTGCCACCCAGGCTGGAGTGCAGTGACATGTGCATGGTCACCACAGCTGGGCTCAGGTGTTCCTTCTGTCTTAGCCTTCCAAGTAACTGGAAACACATCCGGCTAAAAGCTTTGGTTTTCATATCACCCCATATCTGATCTTCTTAGACAATTTAATCTGTTTCTAGTATATAAGTTAAAAGAAACAATCTCTAATTTTCTGACGGTTGCCTCTCCTTTTTAAACATTTTATTTTAAAAATATGGGGTACAATTTAGGCTTAGGTATAAAAATGTTCATTATGCAGGTACTCTTGTTGAT
>NW_007050931.1:0-314 GCF_000164805.1 Carlito syrichta | reverse complement strand
CAAAGTATTAGAATTATTGGCGTGAGGAACCGCACAGGGCTCTTTCTTTCCAAATGTTATTCCAGTCTTGCATATTCAAAATAAAATCAGACTTGTTATCGTGTGTTACCCCTTTAAAAATAAATCAGTTAATATATTTAAAATGAGATTTGTTTCTTTATTCATGTTCCAGGAAAGTTTGACGCTTTTTAATTAACGCTTTTGCTATCAGGACTGTATTGAGAAGCATTCCTCTTTTTCTGCGGCCTAGAAGTCTTTGTTTAAGAGTATAGTTTCTTTTTAAGTGCTATTTAGTAGTTACGCCATCTGAATTT
>NW_007050930.1:0-314 GCF_000164805.1 Carlito syrichta | reverse complement strand
TAACCACTCTGCTATACCAATATCCTGTTGAGCATTGTAACCCAGCTAACACAACAAAAAAGTAAAACTCAAATTTTTTATTCTTTCAGTAGGAACTATTTCAAGGACTTCCTGAAAGACCCCAAGTACAGTATTATGAACTCTCAAGTAACAATCAAATATATGTTTATGAGACGAAAACTCGCTTTTCTATTAGATGATCAAATACTGTGTGACTTGGGGTCTGTAATTTACCTCTCTAGAGCTATATCCCATAATATTCCAACCAAGCGATATATATATATTTTTTTTTTTTTTTTTTTTTTTTTTTTTTT
>NW_007050929.1:0-314 GCF_000164805.1 Carlito syrichta | reverse complement strand
TGTTTTTGTTTTCTGGAAAGAGCACATCTTTCTTTTTTATTTTTTTATTCTTTTTTTTTTAGATTCTCAAAGATACCTTCAAGAATGGGGTGGAGCATGGATGAAAATAATTCATATATTGAAAGATGTGGGGTAATTTAAGAGTTCATGTCTCTTGAATTGAGACAAAAACAGAATTAACTTTTCTAAATTCTGTTCTCTACTTACTATGAAGAATTACGATTCCAGAGACCTTGGTCTAAGGAACCATAACAGAATGACTCATATCCTATGCTAAAAAGTAGTGCTTCTAAATTTACCTGTTAGTTTATACC
>NW_007050928.1:0-315 GCF_000164805.1 Carlito syrichta | reverse complement strand
ATATTCATAGACATCTGGCCAATTTCCCCTACCCTACAGCTAGCATTGGATCCCAGGCTTTTGTTCAGGGAAGGCATGGCCATCATCCTTACCTATCCTCAGAGGTTACTAGGAGCAGCACCATCAGCACACCAGACATACCTCTCAGATCTTAGCTTCACAATGTCTCCACATTCATTTACTCATTAATTCTTTTATCCTTCAAATATCTATATATTTACACACACACACACATATATATGCATATATATATTTTATGTATATATATATGTATATATATATATATATATATATATTTTTTTTTTTTTTTTTTTT
>NW_007050927.1:0-315 GCF_000164805.1 Carlito syrichta | reverse complement strand
TTCCTTTCCAATCCATTCCATTTCTCTCCATTCCATCCCATGCTATTCCACTCCGTCCAAAATTCCCCATTCCATTCCTCTCCATTTCATTCCATTCCATTCCTCTGCATTTCATTCCATTCCAATCCATTCCATTCCACTCCTCTCCATTCCATTCCTCTCCATTCCATTCCTTTCAATTCCATTTCTCTCCTTTCCATTCGATTAAATTCCGTCCCTCTCAATTCCTCTCCTTCCTTTTCCATTCTTCTCCATTGCATTCCATTCCAATTCACTCCTCTCCTTTCCTTTCCATTCCGTTATTCTCCATTTCAT
>NW_007050926.1:0-404 GCF_000164805.1 Carlito syrichta | reverse complement strand
CTCCATTCCATTCCATTCCTCTCCTTTCCATTGCATACCTTACCGTTCTAACTTTCCAATCCATTCCTCTCCATTCCATTCTTCTCCATTCTGTTCCATTCCATTCCTCTCCATTCCATTCTATTCCCCTCCATTCCCTTCCATTCCTATCCATTCCATCCCATTCCATACGTCTCCCTTTCATTCCTGTCCATTCCATTTCATTCCATTCCTCCCCATTGCATTCCATTCCATTCCACTCCATTTCATTCCGCTCCATTCAACTCTATTCAAAACCATTCCATTCTTCTCAATTCCTCTCCATTCCAACCATTCCATTCCATTCTATTCCATTTCTCTCCATTCCATTCCATTCAATTCCATTCCATTCAAGTGTAATTCATTCCTCTCCAATCGTCTGCATT
>NW_007050925.1:0-355 GCF_000164805.1 Carlito syrichta | reverse complement strand
GAGTAGATTATCTATCTAATTAGCTAACGAATTAAGTCAGCTGGATGTGTCAGCTAGCTAGCAAGTTAGGTAACGAGTTAAATCAGTTAATTATGTCAGCTAGCTAGCTCATTAGCTAACGAGTTAAGTCAGATGATTAAGTCACATAGCTAGCACGTTAGATAATGGGTAAGCTAATTATTTCGCTAGCTTGTTAAGTTAGCTAGCTAGCTAGGCAGCTAACTATTTAAGTCAGCTTGTTAGCTAGGTATCTAGCTAGTTAGCTAACAAGTCAGTTGGCTACCTAGGTAGCTAACTAATTAGCTAACTATTTAAGTCAGCTGGCTATCTAGGTAGCTAGCTAGTTAAGTCAGCT
>NW_007050924.1:0-317 GCF_000164805.1 Carlito syrichta | reverse complement strand
TTTCCTGAGGATCAAGTTGTTACTGCCCTGGATGTTTAAGTCAGTATTAAACCACAATCACTTGTGCTCATTGTTGAGGCATCATCTTATGGAACAAGTGTGTGATTTTGCTTTGAATGGTTCCATGGCCAGATATTTGGATGCAATGTTGTATAGAATATGCATACACTTCTTCTCAATTAGATATTTGCACATCGGGTTGAAGATCATCATTGCCAGTTCAGCTGCACATGTATTTAATCAGTGAATCAGAAATGAATGTCCTTATCTCATCCATGAGAAAATCCGTCACTTTGTCCACTAGAATGTTGATGGCC
>NW_007050923.1:0-336 GCF_000164805.1 Carlito syrichta | reverse complement strand
TTAGCTGCTGCTTTGGTGCGTATAATTTTAAGCTGCTATACTGACCGTGTCAGTTGGGCTGTTTATCGTTATACAGTGTCCCTCTTTGCCACGTTTAATGCTTCCAGCCTTAAGTACCACCTTGTTTCATATTAGTATCACCTGTCGTGCTTCTTGCCTTTTTAAAAATTTGTCTGATCTCCCAGCGTTCTGTTCTTTTCTCCTTCTTTCTTTTTCTTTATTTCCTTCCTCCCTCCCCTCCCCTTCCTTCTTTCTTTCTTTCTTTCCTTCTTTCCTTCCTTCTTCCTTTCTTCCTTCTTTTCTTTTCTTTCAAGTTGGAGTCTCACTCTGTCACCC
>NW_007050922.1:0-319 GCF_000164805.1 Carlito syrichta | reverse complement strand
GGAGGACAAAGAAGAAGGCTTATATGAGATGATTGCTATTTTTAAAATGGCTCCCAACACTCTTATAACTACAATACTTGAATTTAACTCACTTTACCTTTATGAAAACCATAAGAGGTTGCTATGATTATACCCACTTTATAGCCAAGAAAACAAATGCTTGAAGAAGTCCACTTACTTGCTCAATGTCATACAGGTAGTGGAGCTGAGATTCAAACTTAGACAGTCTGGCTTCAGAACTCATTTTACTAGAAAGTTTGTTCCTCCTCTGCGTTATTGAAGTATAATTGAAAAATAAAAAGTGTATGTATTTAGGTGT
>NW_007050921.1:0-317 GCF_000164805.1 Carlito syrichta | reverse complement strand
TCAAGCATTTAGTTCCAGTAACTTTTAAAAAAGTAAATTCCAATAGATTTTTTTTTTTTTAAGTTGGAGTCCCACTCCGACACCCAGTCTGGAATGCAGTGGCAGACTCATGACCACCACAACCTTGATCTAGTGGGCTCAGGTAATCCTTCTGCCTCAACCTTTCAAGTAACTGGAACCACAGGCACATGCCACCACACCTGGGTAATTTTTAAAAAATTTATTGTAGAGATGAGGCCTCGCCAAGTTGCCCAGGTTGATCTTAAATTCCTGGACTCAGGCAATCCTCCACCTCAGCCTCACAAAGTGCTGGTATT
>NW_007050920.1:0-411 GCF_000164805.1 Carlito syrichta | reverse complement strand
TTGGAATGCTGAGGCAGAAGCATCGCCTGAGCCCAGCAGGTCGAGGCTGCAGTGGCTGGGAGTGTGCCACTGCCCTCCATCCTGGGTGACAGAGTGAAACTCCAACCCTTCATCCCCCCAAAAAAACAGCCTGAATGATCCAGCAAAAGCACCTTGCCAGCCACCAAAGAGGCTTCACTGATGATAATAACTTAGAGGGATGGTAATCTCCCAACCTCAATCTTGTCCTGATCATATGTCATTTATAATTTCTCTGTTATACAAAAGTTTGCTGAAGTCACGGTGACTCATGCCTGCAATTCCAGCACTTTGGGAGGTGGAGGTGAGAGGATTGCTTGAGTTCAGGGGTTTGAGACCAGCCTGGGCAACCTGAAGAGACCTCGTCTCTACAATAAATGAAAAAAATTGGCG
>NW_007050919.1:0-398 GCF_000164805.1 Carlito syrichta | reverse complement strand
TAGGCAGCTATCTAGTTATGACTAGCTGGTTAACTCAGCTATTTAAGTTATCTGGAAAGCAGCCAGCTAGTTAAGTCATCTCATTAGGTCAGTTGGCTATCCAACTTGTTAGTTAGTTTAAAAACTAGTTAAGCCAGATGGCTATCCATCAGGCTGGTTAGTTATTTCAGCTAGTTAAGTCAGCTGGCTAGATAGGAAGCGAGCTATATAAGTCAGCTAGTTATGTCAGCAAGCTAGTTAGTTAATTCAGCTAGTTAAATCAGCTGGCTAACTAGATAGCTAGCAAGGTAGGCAGCTAGTTAAGCTAGCTAGTTAAGAATGCTGGCTAGCTAGGTAGCTAGCTGGTTAAGTCAGCCAGTTAAGTCAACTTTCTAGCTAGTTAAGTCAGCAAGTTAAGT
>NW_007050918.1:0-474 GCF_000164805.1 Carlito syrichta | reverse complement strand
CTGGAATGGTGTGGAGTCGTACTGAATGGAATGGAATGGAATGGAAAGGAAAGGAATGGAAAGGAATGGAATGAATTGGAGGAATGGAATGATATGGAGTGGAATGGAGAGGATTGGAAGAAAATGCAGAGGAAAGGAATGGAATGGAGAGGCATGGAATGGAATGGAGAGAAATGGAATGGAAAGGATTAGTATGTATTGGAAAGGAGTGGAAGGGATTGTACAAGAATGAAATGGAATGGATTGGAAAACAATGGAAAGAATGGCATGGAATGGAGAAGAATGCAATGAAATGGAGAGAAATGGAATGGAATGGAGAGGAATGGAATTAAATTGAATGGATAGGAATGGAATGGAGACGATTGGAATGCAAAGGATTAGAAAGAAATGGATTATACTTGAATGCAATGTAACGGAATGGAAAGGAGAGTAATGGAATGGAAATGAATGGAGAGTAGTGGAAAGGAATGGAAT
>NW_007050917.1:0-419 GCF_000164805.1 Carlito syrichta | reverse complement strand
CCTACTGGGATTATACTCAGAGGAACTAAAATAATTCTACCAAAAAGATACCTGCACAAGTATGTTTATTCACAATATCAAAAACATGAAACCAACTGCTGCCCATCGAAATTGAACTGGATTAACAAATGTAGTACATAAACATGATGGAATATTATGCAGTCATAAAGAATGACAAACATATGGGTATCGAAGCAACTTGAATGGATTTAGAATCTATAATACTCAGTGATCTATCACAGAAAAAAAATCTGGGTTCCACATCTTCTCACTCACAAGCAGCATCTGAATATTTTCCATAATAATATAAGAAAGGAATTGGCTGTGGTGGGTCATTGCCAGTGGAGGGAGACGTGGGAACATAACATCAATAAGGGTACCTAATCTCAAACCAGGTGAAATGGGGACCAAAGGGAGGC
>NW_007050916.1:0-529 GCF_000164805.1 Carlito syrichta | reverse complement strand
GCATTCCATTCTATTACAGTTCATCCATTCCCTTCCATTACAATACATTCCTCCAATTCCATTTCATTCCATTCCATTTCTCTTCACTCGTTTCCATTCCTCTCCCTTCCATTCCATATACCTCCTTTCCATACCTCTCTATTCCATTCCTCTCCATTCCATTCCTTTCCATTTCTTTCCATTTCATTCCATTTAACACTATTCTATTCTATCCATTCGATTCCCTTCTCTTCCACTGAATTCCCCTCTATTACATTGCTCTCCATTCCATTCTTCTCCATTCCATTCCATTCTTCTCCATCCGATTGTATACCTCTCCATTTTATTCCTCTCGATTACATTCCATTCCGTTACATTCCTGTACATTCCAACCATTCCATTTCAATCCATTCCATTCCATTCCTCTCCTCTCTATTCCTTCCTTTCCTTTTGATTCCTTTCCTCTCCATTCCATTCCATTCCTCCATTGCATTCCATTCCTCTTCATTCCATTTCTCTCCATTCTTCTCAGTACCTCTCCATCCCATTT
>NW_007050915.1:0-470 GCF_000164805.1 Carlito syrichta | reverse complement strand
GTGTGAATGCCTGGGGGTTAAAAGTGTCTGGAGGTCAGTCATGGAGTATAAAGAGAGCTGAGGGACCAACGTGACAATTATGCAGGGATGAGTTAGGTTTGAAGCTCTGGAGAGGAGGGTACCACTGCACCAAAAAAATAGGCCGGGCGGCAGGAAGTGGGCCTTTGTGACGTTTGTGTAGGCCGAACACAGAGTGTTGTTATAGGGGGCACGTGGCGAGTTGATATAGAGGTAGGAGGAATTAGAGGCTATTTCCCAGAGGGGTACATGAGATTTGACTATAATTTCCCCATGGGCGGATGTGTTGAGAGTGTAGTTGGGAAAAGCTGGAAGGGGAATGGCCGCTAGTAAGGGTCTCTGTAAAGAGGCACAGAGGAAGCATTGTGAAGCAGGGAGGTCAGGGAATGTTCGGTTTAGGAAATGTAGAGTGTGTTTTAGGATGGTGAGCCAAGAGGGAAGGTGTTGAGAGG
>NW_007050914.1:0-560 GCF_000164805.1 Carlito syrichta | reverse complement strand
CTATGGTGAGCCATGATGGTGCCATGGCACTCCAGCCTGGGTGATAGAGTGAGACTTTGACTTAAAAAAAAAAATCATGCTGTTGCTACTCACAAGCTGTGTGACCCTGGGCATATTGCTACATAGCTTGCAGCCTCAGTTTCCTTCTCAGTAAATTGGGGATAGCAATAGCACTTGTCTCATAGGGTTGTCTTGAGAATTAATTAATGTTTGAAAAGTGTTTGTTCAGCCTATGCACTTCATAAATATTAACTGAAAAAAGCCCTAAGCCGGGCTCGGTGGCTCAGCCTGTAATCCCGCGCCTTTGGGAGGCTGAGGTGAGTGGATTGCCTGAGCCCGCGGGTTCGAGACCCACCTGGGCAGCGAGACCTCATCTCTACAATAAATCAAAAAATCAGCCGGGCGTGGTAGCGCATGCCTGTAATTCCGGCTACTTGGAAGGCTGAGGAGGCGGAAGGATCGCCGGAGCCCAGCAGGTCGAGGCTGCGGTGGCCGGGAGCGGCCACTGCACTCCAGTCTGGGCGACAGAGTGAGACTCCAACTCAAAAAAAAAAAAAAAA
>NW_007050913.1:0-320 GCF_000164805.1 Carlito syrichta | reverse complement strand
CAAGATGTGCTTTTCAGTTGGAGATTAATGTTTCCAGACTTGTTTTATTTGAAAAACTTTCTCATAATATTATGGACTGTAATTGAAAGGGCCCAAGACTAGAAGCAGGAAATCAGTTATAAGATTTTTGCATTCATCCAATAAGGAAATTATGAGAGTCTAAACCAAAGGTGATGAAGATAAAGCAATTCGTTTACACAATAAAAAAGAGTTACTTTTTTTTCTTGGCAAAAATAAACAGCACATGTTAATTTAACCAAATTATTTTATTTTATTTTTTGAGTTGGAGTCTCACTCTGTTGCCCAGACTGGAGTGCAGT
>NW_007050912.1:0-681 GCF_000164805.1 Carlito syrichta | reverse complement strand
TATCAGATAAAACAGACCACAAGTCAAAAACTGTCACAATAGACAAAGAGGGTAATGATTTAATGATAAATAACTCAGTTCACTAAAAGAACATAACAGTTGTAAATATATTTATACCCAACATTAGAGCACCTAAATATATAAAGCAAATATTAATGAACATGAAAGGAAAAATAGATAGCAAACAATCATAGTAAGGGACTTCAGTACCCCACTTTCAACATTGGATAGACTAGACAGAAAAATAATAAGGAAATACTGAAATTGAACTGTATTTTACACAAAATGAACCTAACTTTCATGAACATACAGAACTTTCCATCCAATAGCAGCAGAATACACATTTTTTTCTGGGGGACATAAAACATTTTCCAGGACAGAACATATATTAGGCCGCAAAACAAGTCTTAACAAATTTAAAAAGATCAAAATCATATTAAGTATTGCTTTTATACAATGGTATAAAACTAGAAAATAATAACAAAGGAATTCTGAAAAATTCACAAATTAAAGGATGAAAAAAGAAATCAAAAGGAAAGTTAAAAATACCTTGGGACAAACAACAATGGAAAAACAACATACCAAACCTACAGGACGCAGCAAAAATAGTACTAAGAGAGATAGATTGATAGCAACAAATGCCTACAGTAAAAAAAAAAAAAGAAAAAAATAAGGCTGGGC
>NW_007050911.1:0-971 GCF_000164805.1 Carlito syrichta | reverse complement strand
TAAATTTTTGACTGAGTAGTCAGACTACTTACCTTGTTTATCACGTTGGCTGACTACTCGGCCTACTTGTTAGCTGGCTTAACAAGTCGGCTGACCACTCGGCTGACTACTTAGCTGGGTTAACTATAACCTAACGAGTTGGCCCACTAGATAGCAAGGTTAACTTGTTGCCTGCTTGTTTGCTGACCAAACTAGTCTGCCGACTACTTGGCCGACTAGTTAGCTGAACTAATTAACTTGCTGACTTATTCAGCTAGCCAGCTGACTCAAATATCTGACATAACTACTTAGACAGCTGGCTAGCCCACTGACTTAACAAGCTGACATCTCCAACTATTTAGTTGGCTAGTAAGCTGACTTAACTAGCTAGCTACTGACATATACCGCTGGCTTGCCTGCTGAATTAACTACTTAGCTTCCTAGCTAATCAGCTGGCTAGAAAGCTGACATAACTGGGTTACTTAACTAGCTAGACAGTTGCCTAGCCAGCTGACTTTACTAGCTAGCTACCTAGCTAGCCAGCTGGGAAACCAGATGAATTAACTTGGTGACTTAAATAACTAGCGAGCTGGCAAGCCAGCTGAATTAACTATGTTGGTTCCTAGATATCCAGCTGGCTAGCCAGCTGACTTAACTAGTTGATTTAACCAGTTAGCCAGCTGGAACAGCTAGCAGACTTAACTAGTTACCCAGCTGGCTACCCAGCTATCTTAACTAGCTCTCTAACTAGCTAGCTAGCAGGCTAGTCAGCAGACTTAAGTGACTGACATAATTTGCTAACCTGCTTGCTAGCCAACTGACTTAAGCCTGCTACATAGCTACCCAGCTGGCAAGACAGCTGACTTAACTAGCTGACTTAAATAGCTGGCCTGCTTGCCAGACAGCTGAATTAATTAGCTTGCTATATAGCTAGCCAGCTGCCTAGCCAGATGACTTAACTAGGAGATTTAAGTAGGTAGCCAGCTGACTAG
>NW_007050910.1:0-371 GCF_000164805.1 Carlito syrichta | reverse complement strand
TGGCTAGCCACCTGGGTAGCTAAGGATGTCAGCTAGTTATGTAAGCTGGCTAGCCAGTTGTCTAACTAGTTAAATCAGGCAGTTAAGTCAGCTGCCTAGTTGCTCAAGTCAGCTGGTTAATTCAAGTGGCTAGACAACTGGCTAGCTAAGTAGCTACATAGTTAACTCAGCTACATAGTCGCTGGCTAGGTGGTTAAGTCAGCTATTTAAGTCAGCTGGCTAGCTTACTTGCGAGGTATGTATTTAGCTAATTAAGTCAGCTGGCTAGCAAGTTGGCTAGCTAGTTAAGTCAGTGTGTTAAGTGACTTGGCTAACCGGCTGGCTTGCTAGGTGGCTAGCTAGTTAAGCCAGCTGTCTAGCCCAATGGCTAT
>NW_007050909.1:0-370 GCF_000164805.1 Carlito syrichta | reverse complement strand
GAAGGCTGCCTGAGAAGGGGTCAGAGACCAGCCCGGGCGACATGGCCAGACCTCGGTTTGGTGAGAATTTCCCAAAATTGAGTCAAGCGTGGTGACCCCTGGAGTGCTGACTGCTCAGGTGCCGAGGCGAGAGGACTGCCTGAGCCTGGGAGGTCAAGGCCCCAGTAGCCACGATCATGCCACCATGCCCCATCCCGACCAATGGAGTGACAAAAAAGGCCTCCCACTTGCATCATGACAGGCGCCCTTGGCTCCACAGGGAAAGGTCTGCATGGGCGGGGGACAGTGTAGGGATTGTGAGAGAAGGGGACCCCCACCCTGCTCAAAGGTGGCAGACAGAGCAACCGGAACCTGGGCTGGGCATGGTGTT
>NW_007050908.1:0-482 GCF_000164805.1 Carlito syrichta | reverse complement strand
AAATTAGAGGAATGTGAAGGAGAGGAATAAAAGAATATAAAATGGAATTGAGTGGAATTTAATGGAATGGAATGGAGAGGAAATGAAAGAAATGGAATGAAAAGGAATGGACTGAAGAGGAATGGAATTGAGAGGAATGGAACAGAGAGGAATGAATTGGACTGGAAGGAAAGGAGTGGAAAGGAATAGAATGCAACGGAATGGGGTGGAATGGAATGGTGTAGAATGGAATGGTATGGAGAGGAATGGAATGGAATGGAGAGAAATAGAATGGAGAGGAATGGAATGGAGCTGAATCGAATAAAATTCAATGGAATGGAGAGGAATGGAATGAAGAGGAACAGAATCGAGTTGAATTGAATAGAAAATAATGGACGGAGAGGAATGGAATGGAATGGAATTGAATAGATCAGAATAGAATAGAATCGAATGGAATGGAGTGTAATGGAATAAAATGGAATGGTATGGAATGGCGAGGAATG
>NW_007050907.1:0-388 GCF_000164805.1 Carlito syrichta | reverse complement strand
GAGTTTTATACAAAGTGTTTCATGGATTATTAACTCAAATTATGCTGTTATAGTCAATCATAGGAGAGGAGGTAATTGGAAAGATACTGTGTTCTTACGTAATGATCTTGGTCTCTGAATTACTGAAGGACTTTTTCTGCCATATATTTGTACAGATGGATTTATTTGGGAGGTGAACAAAATAACTCTAATCTTTAGCAACTATTACATTTCCCACTTGCTGTTTCAATGTGATGATATTTATTTTTTTTTAAGCAGAGCAAATCTTCTAACTGTGCTATCAAACGAGGCATGTTAGGTAATATCAGAAAAGAGACACTTTTATTGGCTCCCATCAGAGCAGGGTTTAGAATGAAGTAGGAAAGCGTGTATGATAGTCATGGCAATC
>NW_007050906.1:0-323 GCF_000164805.1 Carlito syrichta | reverse complement strand
TAGGGACTTAATAAGCTAGCACGCTGACATATCTAGCTGACTTAACTAGCTAGCTTTCTACCTAGCCAGCTGACTTAATTAGCTGAAATATCTAGCGAGCCAGATGGCTGCCTATCTGACTTAACTAGCTTTTTAACTAGCTAGCCAGATGGCTTGAAAACTGACTAAACGTGCTGACTTAACTAGCTACCCAACTGGCTAGCCAACTGAGTAAACTAACTGATTTAACTTGGTAGCCAGGTTATTAATTGCCAGCTACTTAGCTAGCCAGTAGCTGAGCCAGGTGACTTAACTAGCTGACATAATGAAGTAGTCAGCTGGTT
>NW_007050905.1:0-324 GCF_000164805.1 Carlito syrichta | reverse complement strand
TCCATTCCATTCCACTCCACTCTATTCCATTCCAGTCCTCTCTATTCCATCCCATTCCATGCCAGTCCATTGCTTTCCACTCCATTCCATTCTATTACACTCCATTACCTTCCATTCGCCTTTATTCCATTCTATTCCTCTCCATTCCATCCATTCCATTCCATTCCTCTCCATTTCTGTCCATTCCTCTCCATTCCATTCTTCTGCATTCCTCTGTATCCCATTCTATTCCATTCCAATCCATTCCATTCCATTCCAATTCTCTCCATTCCTTCCATTTCATTCCGTTCCATTCCATTCCATGCCTCTCCATTACTCTCCCTT
>NW_007050904.1:0-461 GCF_000164805.1 Carlito syrichta | reverse complement strand
CACAGGTCAGGAATTGGCTCATGCCTGTAATACCAGCGCTTTGGGAGGCCAAGGCAGGAGAATTACTTTAAGCCAGGAGTTCGAGACCAGCCTGGGCAACATAGCAAGACTCCAGCTTTACTTTTTTTTCTTTTTAGTTAGCTAGATGCAGTGGTGTGCACCTATGGTCCAGGCTACTTGGGAGGCTGAGTTGGGAGCCCAGGAGTTCAAGTTTACAGTAAGTTCTGATCATGCCACTGCACTCTAGCCTGAGTGACAAATCAAGACTCCCTCTCATAAATAAGTAAACAATCAAACAAATAAATAGTTGGACACCATTGAACAGTCTTCATATATTTCTAACCATTTAAATATCATTCAATGGCTGGGCAAGCAGTGTGCTGGAATTGTATTTCTTTCCTTGCAGTTTCCTATATTATCAGCCTGGGACCACATTAAGTGGAATGATCACAGCATCAAGG
>NW_007050903.1:0-325 GCF_000164805.1 Carlito syrichta | reverse complement strand
GTAGGAAGACCAGGATGTCGACAAAATGGAAAACCTGTGATTGAAGCAGTTTTGGAGGCCCAGGTCAAGATGATGGCCCAAGTTGGGCTCTTTGAGATCAGACTGGGCAACCTAGTGAGGAAATAAAAGAAAGAAAGAGTTAAAGAAATAAAGAAAGGTAGAACTATACAAAGAAATCAATTCTCCTGCAAACCTTCTGACCTAAGTCCTTCATCCCCTGATCCTCACACATGTCGGGGGTCCCCCATGCTTGGCACCTTCCAGGCACAATCACCACAAAGGCTGCCCTGCTTTGGTGTGGGAGTTCCTGAGGCTCCCTGTCAGG
>NW_007050902.1:0-321 GCF_000164805.1 Carlito syrichta | reverse complement strand
TTTTTGGCACCCCCTGTATACATAAGGTCAGTCTCTAGTTTCATTTTCTGGCGTGTGAATTGCTGGATGTTTTTTAGGCCAAAAAAAAAAAAAAAAATCACGTCTTAAAGGGGTGTTGCATTTTGCCTTTGTGTGGGCCTTTTCAAAGTTGCACCATTCAAAAATCATTCTTAAACGGTTTTCAAACACCATTAGAGAAAGGCTTCTTTACAGAGTCTCAATCGGGGGCATGAACTTTTTGCTTATCATTTAGAAACAGCATGGGTTCAGCCAAGCACCGATCTGTTCTCTTGTTGATCTGATTTTCTTTTCTTTTCCAGC
>NW_007050901.1:0-752 GCF_000164805.1 Carlito syrichta | reverse complement strand
TGATGAGTTAAAAAACTGTTTCGAGCAGTGGAAAAAGCATCTCAATAGATGGTGCATTGCATCAAATGGGAAGAGGACTTTGAAGATGACTGAAGTTTAAACATGTAAGAATCAATACACAGTTTAAAAAAAATAAATCCCAGGTTTTTTGGGTCCCCCTTGTATTTTTATGTGCATGATAAATATTATCTGCATGACAAATATTTGGCAAATTTTTTTATTATGATCAATAAATTTGACACTTTTTTAAAAATTAGAAACCACTGTTTGACACTTTTTTAAAAATTAGAAACCACTGTTCTAAGAGTAAAGTTGACACTTGGAGTGTGGAGTGTGTGCTGTCATGGTTTTCTCAGTTCATTCTGCAGAACACACGTGTGGCATGACCACGGTTCTTTGGTGATAACATGAGCACTATTCTCAGAGCATACACAGTGTTCTGGAAAACCACCCGAGTGCAGACCTCCACATAGCTTCTCTCTCACCAGCTGTAATTGGGCTTAGAGGCTCATTTGCTGTGTTTGATGATCCACTTTGTACCATCTTTTGTCTGTCTCTGCATCTGTCTCTCTCTCTCTGTCTTTGTCTACACAGACATCTAGTCACTGCAGCATCTGTGATGCTAAAAACGGTCCTTCTGCTTTGTACATGTTCATCATCTTGTAGACGGCTCTTCTGCCTCACTCCTCTTCTTTCCATCAAGAGGATTATTTATTTTATTTTCAACGATTACCTGCGCTGGGCGTGGTGGC
>NW_007050900.1:0-858 GCF_000164805.1 Carlito syrichta | reverse complement strand
GCGATAAACATACGTGTGCAGGTATCTTTTTTATAGAGTGATTTGTGTCTTCAGGGTATATTCCCAGTAGGGGGATTGCAGGATCATATGGAAGGTCAGTTTTTAGAGCTTTTAGGAATCGCCACACTGCTTTCCACAGAGGTTGCACTAGTTTACACTCCCACCAACAGTGTAGAAGTGTTCCCTTTTCACCACACCCTCTCCAGCAGCTGTTATTTTTTGAGTTGTTGATAATTGCCATTCTGACTGGAGTTAGGTGGTATCTCAGTGTGGTTTTGATTTGCATCTCCCTGATGATTAGTGAGGTTGAGCATTTCTTCATGTGTTTGTTGGCTGCTCGAATGTCTTCTTTTGTGAAGTGTCTGTTCATGTCTTTTGCCCATTTTATAATGGGGTTGTTTGTTTTCTTCTTTTCAGTACGCTTCAGTTCCTTGTAGATCCAGGATGTTAAGCCTTTGTCAGACCTAGAGTTGGCAAAGACTTTTTCCCAGTCTGTAGGCTGTCTCCCTGCTCTCTTGATGGTTTCTTTGGCTTTGCAGAAGCTTGTCAGTTTAATAAGGTCCCATTTGTCTATCTTCTCTCTTAAGTCCTAATAGATATAATAAAATCATTTGACATAATACAAAGCCTTTTCACAATAATAAAACAAGAAACAGAAGGAAACTTTCTCAACCTGATATAGAAAAATATCTTACAATTGCCATCAAATGTAGTGGTAGATGCCTGAATACTTTCCTCCTATGACTGAGAACAAAGTCAAGATGTCTGCTCTCACAATTTCTAGTTGACATTGTATTGGGTGTCCTAGCCACTGCAACGAGGCAAAAAAAAAAGAAAAATAAAAAAGAAAGAAAGAAA
>NW_007050899.1:0-361 GCF_000164805.1 Carlito syrichta | reverse complement strand
TCTATCTATCTATTTATTTTATCTAGGAAACATAGCATTTAAGTGAAGTATCAACAATGTTTCAAATAAAAGTAACAAAAACAATATTTTTATTAGTTATTTAGTCTCATGTAATTAATTACTTTTCTGCTTCATCTTAATTGGCAGTTTTGTAAAGCCACCAGCTTTTTTAGAATTTTGAAATAATTTTATTTAGCAATCTATCTTAAAGTTACTAGAAATGCATGTTTTAAACATTTGTTAGAAGTTTTTCCATGAAAAACAATTGTGCATGTAGCCAGTCATTCTGGGGACTCTTCATTGTCTGTGTTCCAGAATCTGTTTTCTCATTGTCTGATCTCCCAGGGGTCTGTGTAAGACC
>NW_007050897.1:0-569 GCF_000164805.1 Carlito syrichta | reverse complement strand
CACTCTTGCCCCAGTCAACAAACAAGGCAGAAGGTAACAAAGGTCAGCCTTTTTCATCCACAAAGAATTTCTTGGATGTCCTATGATTCCTGTAGGGTTAGTATGTGTAGTTCAGGATGAGGAATTTCCCATAAGGATGTTTCCCTTTTAGTTATTAGGCTAAACACATCATGTTGGAAACTTAAGAACTCAATGAACCACACAGACCCTCCACGTGACCGTATGTCCCCATCCTCACAAAAGTATGTGTACACACATGCCCCCCCCAAACACACACACACACACACACACACACACACACACACTCATAAGCACACTGGGGGACAAATGGCCAGCTGAAAGTGTCACCTAGCTCCCAATAGAGAACAGATGGGGTCTGCTTAAAGAAGAAGCTTCCTTGGAGTTATATTCCCCTTGGCAAGGTGGGTGTTAAAAATAATAATGCTGAGGCTGCACCAAATGGAGGAAGGGAGGGAAGAAAAGAGGAAGAGAAGGAGGAAGGGAGAGAGTCTAAATGAGGAGAAAAGAGGGAAAAAGCAAGAGAAAATATTGTTTAAAAAACTATTCAC
>NW_007050896.1:0-364 GCF_000164805.1 Carlito syrichta | reverse complement strand
GCCTCCTCCTCTAGATTCCCCTCCCCCCACTGCAGACCCTGCAAATTCCATCTCTGCTCCTTCCTCCTCCATCTCAGATTTCGAGCCTGCAGATTAACCCCCACCTTACAGGCAACCCAAGTCTCCTCTGGCCCCGCCCTCCTCTTCAACCCCTCCCACTTCTGCTCCAGAAGTTCAATCTATATATCCTCCCCTTCCAATCGCTCCCCGGTGTAGCCCTCTGGTAACCAAATCCAAGGCTGCATCGGTCATCCTAGCACCCCTCCACGAAGTAGCAGGTGCAGAGGGTATTGTCCAGGTGCATGTCCCCTTCTCTATCTCAGACCTCTCACAAATAGAAAAACATCTTGGATCATATACAACT
>NW_007050895.1:6390-15314 GCF_000164805.1 Carlito syrichta | reverse complement strand
TATATCTATCCCTCCATCTTTCTTTCAATATCTATCCCTACTACAGAATCGGCTTCTGCACTAGACAGAGTCCAGTGTCTTTCTTTCTCTTTATTTCTCCAGAATATTCGCCGACGCTGCCCCACCTTCCAGGGACCCTCTAAATCTCTTTTGGGGGGCTGGCTCCCCATATCTTCCCTGATCCTGACCTTAATGAAATAACTACTACCTCCTCTCCCATGTACTCTCAGCACTTTCTATTCACCTCACTCCTTCTTTTACTCCATAAAGCTTATTATCAGTCATGCCACATATTTTTTTAGTTTCTTTGTTGTCTGTCTCTTCTATTACAATGTAAGCTCCATGACAGGACTTGACTACTATAAAACCAGTACTTAAAACAACTGTCTATGACACATTATTAAGAGCTTAGTATATATCTGTTGAATGAATGAATGAACAAACAAAAAAAAATATAACGAACCAGAAGAGCAGTGTCAAAATCTGTTTGTAACTCTCCAAAAAAGCACTTCGTATCAGGACAATGCAGGTCTTTGTGAAAAGGATATATATGCATGAGAGTATATGCAACACAGAACAGGTGGTTTTATACAATTTGGTACAACTAAAAAAGAGCATGCATTAACTGTCTTAACAGATACCTGCAGCCAAGAATCCAAATACACGGAACTGCGCTACACTGGTAGTAGAATAAAGGTGACTTACAGGACAGTCAGATAAACCTAATCCTTTATTAGATGCAGTATTAATTCAAGCATCAGATAAAACCTCAAATGAAGACCCCTAAACCTCAAAAGCAAAAGTGGCTTCTGCTGGAAGGTAGCTAATACCAAAGGTGAGAGCAAGATACTAGTATTAATTGGTATTACTATTGTACAAGCCTTTAAAATATTTTTCAAGTCCATTCTCCCATTTGAGACTATAAAGCTCGAAGAGGTAGATATATTATATCTACTTATTTCAGAGATTAAGTCAATAAATAGCATAATGTCATGAAAACCAGTTTGTAGAAAAGGTCTCAAACTCAGATGATTCCAAATACAGAGGTGGCAAAAGACCTTTTCCCTTTGTCCTACTTCCATTTTACACACTTCAATCTTGCTCTAAAAGTGTTCTTCCATCTCTCCCCTCAAAGAAATAAATGGTATAAAAACAGAACAGTTTGTTTGCCCAGCTCCCATCCAATTCTCTAACAATTGCGCTCAATTCCTAGAACTCAAAGCATTCTGACAATTACATTGCACTCGATTAATGGAGATTTCTCTGATTCAAGAATGACATCATGGCCTGGCACAGTGGCTCACAACCTGTAATTCCAGCACTTCGGGAGTCCAAGGCAAGAGGATCACTTGAGTCCAAAGTTCAAGACCGGCCCGGATAGCATAGCGAGACTTTGTCTCTACAAAAAAAATGAAATAATCACCTGGGTGTGATGGCAAGCGCCTATAGCCCCAGTTGCTCTGGGGCTGAGGTGGAAGGACAGCGTGAGCCCAGGAGTTTGAGGCTGCAGTGATCATGCCACTGTACTCTATCCAGGGAGACAGAGGGAAACCACAACTCAAAAAAAAAGAGTGATGTTAATTAACTTGGGGCAATTACACTACCTAAAACTCAATTCTCCAACTAGTCTTCCAGAATTCTCCTGTTTCACCAGGGCCCAGCATCGCTAATAAATACCCATTTCTCCTACTTTTTCTACCAGAATTAGAAGGTCAGAGTTTCTACTCCTAATATAGCTCAGTGCAAGAAAGGGGAGCAGAGGCTCCTCCCTCCCTTTTATAAGGTAGCTCTACAGATGTGTCCATATCCCCATATTTGTAAGCAGTATGTCAAGTTTTATGGTGCTAACAGTGATGCTATCAGGAAACACAGCCACTTAACCCAAGGACAGTATTACTTTGTTGGAAATGAACACAGGGAAGAAAGGGGAGAAAGGAGGAAGATCATATTCATCTTATCATGAACATTAACTGACTCAACCCCGAAAGATTCACAGAGTAACAAATTTCACCACCTAATCACCCTCACAGCTAGGTAAGGTGCATAACACGTTTTAATGCATTGTAATCTTAGGTCTCTAGACACACCACTTTTTTCCTATGGGAAACTGAGGTCTGCCCTTCAAAAACAGTTTTGAATAGACGGCAAAACATAAAACAAACAATTATAAAACAGTTGATGGTCTCTTAAAGACATATATCATTTTAACATTCTCCTGGCTAAAATTGTTAACCAGTAGCTTAGTTCAAGATATCCTTTGCCATGTAGAGCTTAGCTTTAGTCACTTCTTCTCAAAGAGTATTATGCATTATTCTTTTGCATCACTCATCATGAAATTTTAGTGACAAATAAAGCAGAGAAAATAATAAACAGAAGATAAAAACATTTATACAGAATAGACCAAAAAAAAAAAAATAAACCACAAGGTCACTAAACAGATTATCCTATTTCAATTCTCAAATGCACATTTTTAATCTTTCTGAAATTAGGATTTTTTTTTTTTTTTTAAGTTGGAGTCTCACTCTGTTGCCCAGGCTGGAGTGCAGTGGCACACTCACAGCCACTGCAGCCTTGACCTGCTGGGCTCAGGTGATCCTTCTGCTTCAACCTTCCAAGTAGCTGAAACTACAGGTACGCGCTACCATGCCTGGCTAATTTTTTATGTATTGTAGAGACAAAGTGTCGCCAAGTTGCCTGGGCTTGTCTTGAACCTGCAGGCTCAGGCAATCCACTCGCCTCAGCCTCCCAAAGTGTTGGGATGATAGGCTGAGTCACTGAGCCCAGCCAAAATTAGGATTTTTAAAATAATTCCTGGCTGAAGAAATGTGCCAGCCACCAGACAAAGATGCTACACGTTAACCATTTCACTGTCACTTCACTGAGTCAGCTGTATTGGCAAGGATATTCTCAATTAAATTTTAATTTAAATTTGAAATCTTTAATCACTGTATGAAATAACTTCAAGAACATACTACATATGTACATTTAGTAATTTTGTGTACTCTACAACTGGGTAAAAATGAAAATTACCATAAATAGAGAAGATGGCGTGTCACATGCTAGGGAATGTGATAAATAAATCAGAGTAAATCTGAAATGTTTCACATCTTGGGAAGGCTCATCTGAGCATTTCTTATATCCATATATCTGGCACCTTAAAGCTTCTGACTAGCATCCAAGATAAGTTGCTTAACTCAAGTATATTTAACTCAAGAAAAAAACCAAAATTACAACTTTAGCAAACAGAAGTGTAGTCAAAACCAAGAAAGTATTCTACATGTGTCATATCATGCTTAATTCTAAAAACGTCAAAAAATAAAGACATTACTATCCATTATAAAAAACAGCATGTCACCATGCTTTGCTAAACTACCAATGGCAAAACAGTGATTCAGAAAAATCTTTACATTCTGAATGTGAAATAAGCTTAGACTCAACCTTTAATTTTATACTAAAGTTTTTTTAAAAGGTGGTATATAACTATATACTAAAAATACAAAATTTAGTAATTTTGTGTACTCCTCTTCGAGAATACAATATTTCTCAAAATAAATGATGGCTCTAAAAAAGCAACTTCTACTCAGTCAGTATTTTACCACAAAAGAAAAAGCTCCATCCTTACTCCTATTCAACTGAAGTCAGTAATTTGCAAATGTACATACAGCAAAAAGCTTACCAAATCAGAGGTCAGTGAACACTCAAAGAGCTACTGAAGTAAACTAAATAGTGACCAAATTAAGATTCAACAAGCTCTCCAGCTAAAATAAAGGTACAAAACAAAATTTAATAGATCTAAAGTCCTGTGATGAGGTTTCAAAAATGCAAGAAGGAACAGCATGAAAAGAGAGATCATTTGAGAAAAAATTTTTTAAATTGGCAAACTCTTACACAGCATAATTAAGTGTCTACTGCTTTAGAGCAACAAATATAGTCTACTTTTTCACAGTGATTTGAGTTCTTCCAGGTATACTACCAGCAGGGAGATTGTGGGGTCATACGGAAGATTGATTTTTAGATCTTTAAGGAAGCACCAAACTGTTTTCCACAAGGGTTATACTAGTTTATACTCCTCCCCAATAGTGTAGAAGTGTTCTTTTTTCGCCATATCCTCTCCAGCATCTGTTGTTTTTTTGAGTTACCGATGATGATATATGACATATATATATCATATATATATGTCATCCTGACAGGAGTTAGGTGGTATCTCAGTGTGATTTTAATTTGCATTTCTTTGATGACTAGTGAGGCTGAGCATTTTTTCATGTATCTGTTGGCTGTTCATATCTCTTCTCTTGAGAAGTGTCTATTCATATCTTTTGCCCATTTTGTAACAGGGCTGTTTGCTTTTTTCTTTTCAGCACCTTTGAGTCCCTTGTAAATCCTAGATGTTAGACCTTTCTAGATATACACTTGGCAAATATTTTTCCCAGTTCTCTTGAAGGTTTGTCTTTGCAGACGCTTGTCAGTTTGATGAGGTCCCGCTTATTGCAGCATTATTCACAATAGCAAAAACATGGAAGCAACCGTGTTCCCCATAGAAAGAGGAATGGAGAAAAAAATGTGCTATATATACACAATGGGATATTATGCAGCCATAAAGAAGGACAGACTTCACAGCAACTAGGATGGACTTAGAGTCTAGAATACTGAGTGATCTATCACATAAACAAAGAACTGACTATCAGATGTTCTCACTCATAAGCGGACCCTGAATAATTATAATACTATAAGAAACTGTAAGAAAGGGATTGACAGTAGTGGGAAACTGCCAGGGAAAGGGGGGTGGGACTGTCAGTAGTGGAAAACTATTGGGTGGGCGGGGGGACACATCTCATCAACAAGGGTACCTGTATAATGAACATTTGTATTCCTAACCTTGAATTGTACCCCACATCTCTAAAATTTTTTTTAAAAAAAGCTTACTAGTTAAATCTTGCCATGAAAAACTGTGGCTCCAGCTAAAATAAAAAAAATATGTCAAATGTATATATATTCTCCCTGCTGTCTCTGCTTATGAGGGTAATAAAGCTTCATCACTAAGGTTAGTTCTGGGCACCATCCTCTAAGGGAAAAATAAAAAACTAGAATTCTACTAAAAGAAAATGAAGATTTTCACTTACTTAATACACTTACATAGCATGTATATTTCAGGGACTAGTGTAACAAGTTAGGAATAAAAGAAGAATATGATTATCTCAATATTAAATATATCTCTCAAGGGCTATTATGCGGATGAAGCAGCCCATTGATTTGTGCCATTACCAAAAAAGAGATAACAAATAGGAGTAAGAGATTTGGGCTCTACAGAAAAACCCTAAAAGCTGTCCAATGGCAGGAGTTCTTTACAAGACTACTGTAAGGACTAAATGAGAAAATATATATTAAAGAACTTTGCTATAAATCATCACATACAAATTATTAGAATTGACTTCCTTGAAATACAGTAATTCTTAACAGAATATTTATCACAGGCTTTAGAGTCCTTGCTATTTGTTCAATCTTACACTAAGTAACTTTAGTAGGCTTCACTTTTCTCATCTTTAAAATGAGAATAAAACTACCTGTTTTGAGGATGTGAGGATTAAATGTTATAATGTATGTAAACACTTAGCACCCTGCTGACACACTCAATAAATTATATCTATAATAAGGACAATAATACTTATCATTGTCATCATCATGTTGTGAAAGGAATCCCTACAGTGAACATAAAACTGTGTGATATGTGGTATAATTGTATGGCTCTGCTATGCACCTGTATGAGTGCATGATTCTGCTATGTATAAATCATGTTAAATCAACCAAATACAGTATTCGAGGGGGGACCCAAAGAAGCCCAGAATTATCTTTTGGAAGGCAGGCTCCTTGTAGTATAGGCTTCCCCACTAGGTAAGTGTTCTAAGAACCCATCAGCATCCGTGTGCCAGCTAGTGTTGTTGTGAGAGGCTGCATTCAGCTTCAGTGAATTTTTTTTTCTTCTTGGAGTCTTTTCAACGCATTTGCCCATTTCATGATAGATGATTTACAAGTGCACCTGCCCACACTACACTGAGTGTGTTCAAGAGTTTTTGACCAAAAGCCAGCCTGACCCTATGCCCCACCCTCTCTATTCACCGGATCATGCACCAAACAACTTTTTTTCTGTTTCCCAGGATGAAAACAGTCCTCAAAGAGAAACGTTTTGCCCATGTAGAAGAGGTGAAACAAAAAACAGCAGCAACACTAAAAGGCATCAAAACTGACAAGTCCAAAAACTGTTTTAAGCAGTGGAAAAAGCGTCTTGATAGGTATACTGCATAAAACACAGAGTAGTTTGAAGGTGACTGAAGTTTAAACATATAATACACACATTTTTGTAAGTTCTATTTCTGGGGGATCCCGCCCTCATATTGCTTGCTTATGTTTAGATGATTTTAAAAACATATGTCTTCTATAATTTGAAAAGAAAAGTATTCTTAAAATCTAAATAAAGCATCCAGGTTAGTAAAAAAACAAGAGTAAAAGTAATAACATAATAATGTTATGGGAGAATTTATAACTACAGGCAAAAAAAAGGGACTAAAGAAGGAGCACATCAAATGGAAACTATTCTTCCTAGGAGACCTCACTGCAGGAGATGGGAATATAAATTTCAGGGGGAAAACAATTACACTTTCCACAGTATGTAAACCACTGGTTACATCAGAAGTATCTACAATACAAGAACAGCTAAACACAATACAAACCTTCCTTAAAAAAGTGACTTTCAGCTGGGCTTGGTGGCTCAGCCTGTAATCCCGTGCCTTTGGGAGGCTGAGGTGAGTGGACTGCCTGAGCCTGCGGGTTCGAGACCCACCTGGGCAGGCAAAATCTCATCTTTACAATAAATCAAAAAATTAGCTGGGTGTGGTAGCGCACACCTGTAGTTCCAGCTACTTGGAAGGCTGAGGTGGAAGGATTGCCGGAGCCCAGTAGGTCGAGGCTGCCGTGGCCGGGAGCAGCCACTGCACTCCAGTCTGGGCGACAGAGTGAGACTCCAACTCAAAAAACAAAACAAAACAAAATAAAACAAAAAAGTGAATTTCTGTGGGTTAAGGTCAAGAGTTTAAGAGTATGTAGAGGGCAACCCCTTCATGTCCCCTCCACTGTGGGAGTTTTTCTGTCCTCTCAATAAATCCTGCTTTCAAAAAAACGAATACATAGGATTCTAAATACTTGCAACAGAATTTGAACCTAACAAATGTATTTCTAAATGTTGGATTAAAGACATGGAAGCCCAGGAATTCTGCAATTCAGTACCTTCTGTCATATTGACCTGTGGCTTCTTTTAAAGGGAATTAACTCTCAAACTGAGTCTTCTACCTATTTCAGGTATGTTCCAAGGTAATGTAACTATGTAACCACAACCACTATGCAAACCAAATCTGAAAAACTTCCCAATAATTGACTAGTAAACTGAGGTAACAACTAACAACTGCTTTCCAAAGGGTAAGAATGTAATTGCCATCAAACAACATTATGGTTGCTACAACAGTAGTAAAATTATGTTACTTATTAAACGTAGAAATGGAAAACTGAACGCAACTTTAAGGTATGTACTGGGGATTTATGAAAAATGACAAGTGGTGATATTACAACTACAATATTGTAAATTCAGAAAACAAGTGCAGTTGTTAGATAGTTATACAACGACAGAAAACTTACCCACTTTTAAATCTCACCTTTTGGCTAATTTTAGATAAGAAGCCTACGGTCCAACGGAATTAAGGGAGCTTATTCCTAGGCCAGTATTTAATTAATGTGTAATTAATGATGCGTATATCATTTTGAGCACAGAGTTGGTTGAGTGTATTCTAAGTGAACATATACAACAACTGTCATGTTAACGTAAAAGCAAAGCAAGCCAACTTCCCAGTTTAAAATAGCTTGTCTGTTCAATATTCGAAATAATGTCAGTGTTTACACTAGTTTTCCTTAATACATTTACTGTTGCTTAAGAGTCAAATCAATCACATTATTTTTTAAACCTAAAAAAACAGAAAAAAATCCAACTGACAAGACAAAAATTAGGAACAGAGTCACTATAGGCAATGCTAAAATTACTACGAAAAATCACCGCACTATTTTTAGTCACAGTCATCAAGATGAGACATTACTGGTAGCAATTATCTACATAAAATAAGCCAAAAAAAAATCAAATCCCTACTCCAACAAAAACTAGCTATTAAGAACTCACTTTAACTGTTCTAGGATTCAAAAGCCAACAGATTTCCACTGTGTGGCTCTCGGAAGCCAAAGCACTCTAAGTTTTCTGAAAACAGACAAAAAAGAAGCCTACAACCTGATGACAGGTAGAAATCACCACCAGTTGCAGACAAGCTGGGACCTAGGTGGACGACTTATCTGCTCGAATTAGGGAGCCCAAGGTGGGAGAGAGAAAGAAGCAGCAGGCAGTCCCCTACACAACGGGAGAGGCCGGTTTGGATGCGAGGTCGCCCGAACGTCCCGCAGCCCAAAGCCGGCGCGCGAAGGCCCGGCCCGGGGCTGGCCGACGCGGGCGAGGAGGGAACCCGGGGCTCGGCCGCGCCTGCGGGATGGCGGGGGCCAGGCTCGGGAGCAAGGGGAGGGGCAGCACTGCTCACCGTGGTTGTCCTTCTGCCCGATGCTGTGCGTGCGAATGAGCGAGGACAGCCGCCTCACGTCCCCCTTGAAGACGCACTCGTGCACCGGGTAGTGCGCGGGGCAGCCGCCTCCATCCAAGACGACGGCGCCGGGCCCGGCCGCGGTGCCCGCCGGGGCCGGGGCCGGCGCGGGCGCGGAGGAGGCCGGGGCGGCCTTCAGCGGCAGGCGGTGGTGGTGGTTACCGAAGACCCTGTGGCCGGCTCTGCCGCTCTTGCCGCCAGTTCGGCCTCCGGGGAAGCCGCCGCCGAGGGCAGCCGCCGCCT
>NW_007050895.1:0-6287 GCF_000164805.1 Carlito syrichta | reverse complement strand
AGACGCATCTCCCGGGGAAGGGTCGGCTCTCTCCCCGGCGGGGGACGCGCGTGGGGGGCGCTAGGGCTCAGTCGCGCGCGACGGCGCGACCCCGGTCCCGCCGCAGCCACGGCCGCCGCCTCACACCGAAAAGCAGGGCACGGCCATCTTCCTTCCGCTGCTCTCGCGAGAGCTCGCCGGGAGGGAAGCGGGCGGAAACACCGCGATAAGTGAACTTCCAGCCCCTCCCTCGCACCTCCGGCGACCCGAGTCTCTCCGCGCTGCCCCTCCCCGAACCGCAGTCCCCTAGCGGGCGACGCGACCCCGCGCGCTTCCGGTGACGGCTCTGCACGCTTGTCTGAGCCAGGGACGTTCGGCGCACGTCGGACGATGACGTAAGCCCCTAAGCGCGAGCCTCCCGCGGAGGCTAGTGGAACGACGCGCTGCGCGCAGGTTGTGATGTCACCGCGACGCACAGGAGCTCTCTCCGTCAACCCGTGCTGAGCTTCGTGCAGTGCACGGAGCCGGGAGGTCCGGCAGGCGCGGCCTGGCGTCCGAGGGCCGCTGCGGAGGAGGCGCGGCAGACCCGCCACGAGGAGCGGGGGCGGGAGCCGGCTTGCGCAGAAACGAGGGCAGGTGTTCGCGTTGGGTGTCAGAAGGGTCGTCATGCGAGAGTGTGGGTGCCCACTGCGGGAAACGATGGGCCGCTCAGCAAACGGGGAGAGCAGTTCTCAGATGGTCGTGAAGTGAATGAATTTCGGGCAGATAATAATGGTGTGCGGGATATAGTTGGACTCGTTTATGGCTAACCTCAGCCCAGTGTCCAAAGAAGCGTGAGTCTGCCTGCCGTAGAACTATCTCGGCAGAGTCACTAAAGCGGCGGGGGGGCGGGAGGGGAGGAGGGAGAGGTCTGGGAGTGGGAGTGAATGAAACCTCTGTTCTGAAGATCTTCACCCCTTTGTTTCTCCAAGTCCCCTCCTACTCTGACAGCCGCTTCTCTCGAATCTTCTCTTTGCCCCAACCCCGGGAAACAAGCAAACCCTGTGGGCCTGTCTTCGTGGTCCCTGCCACTCGGTTTTTCACCTCCGGTCTTTCTCCCAATCTATTAACATCAATCTCTCTTTTTTCTCTCTCTCTCTTTTGGTGGAGGGTGGAGTGCCATTTTGTGTAAAACATGATCCAGCCAGCAACAGAAAGGATCCTTGTGAGAATACAGTAGCGACGGAACACACATACCCAGCAGCTCCCAGATACCTACTCATACCACATGTCTGTACCACAACACCTGCGTGTCCAACCAGCAACCCAAAGGATCCTCCTGAGAAAGCAATGGAGACTGAATGCAAATATGCAGTACTATTTTGTTCTTCCACAACAGCCAATATTATTAACTCTAAGTCAGGCAGAATGCTTGGTACTTTACATACTGTTATCTCCTTCTGGTTAGCATTCTTGTCTTCACTTGACAGTTGAAAAAGCTTGTCCAGTGCCTTGATGCTAGAATGTGGCACAGTCAAGTCTGACTCTACAGCTTGAGAGATAGGAAGCACCAGATCATTAAGACCTTTGTACATGTCATCTTAAAAATTTAGACTTTAATTTTACCAAGAAAAAAAAATAGTCTTTTAGGGATTTTTAGCAGAATAGCATGAAGAGATTTGCCTTTTTAGAAGATTCACTTATTCGTAATTTAGGAAAAAAAGGTGCCAAGAACAGCACTTTAAATAAATGGGCAGTAATATAGGTGAGAGATGGCAAGAGCATAAGGTTTAAGAGTTTTTAAGAAAATGAATTAAATCTTGGTATATTGAGTTGTTGCTTATCCAGAGTTAGTATACATTTTCGGTATTTGGAAGTGAACCTTGAGACACAGAGAACTGCGTGTAGGACAGATTCAGGAGCTATCATTATACAGTAATTAATGCCCCAGAAGTGGCTTAGTTCCCCCAAAGAAGAGTGTGTAGAATGAGAATTTAAGAAGATTCAGTATAGAACAAAACCTTGAAAACACTAGTATGTAAAGGGTGTGTATAGGACGAGTGACCAGCATCCTATTATCAAAAACCTATACCAATATTCTTTTATACCTGTGAAGTATCTTTTCACTAGACCTGGAACTTTGAAGTAGTTTATTAGTGGCAGCCACCCATGGATAAATGTGAAAACTCCTAAGTGTCCCTCCAGTAAAATCAAATACCAGTACAATAGGAAAAAATAATAGAAATACAAGATTATAATGCATATACAAGAAAAATATAAAAATTAAAATTATATAAGATCCCAGGCTGAGCACAGTGGTTCACACCTGTAATCGCAGCACTTTAAAGAGCCAAGGCAGGATGAGTGCTCCAGTCCAGGAGTTCAAGACCAGCCTAGGCAACATAGTGACACTTCAACTCTACAAATAATAATGATAAGCTGGGCATGGTGATTCATGCCTTTAGTCCCAGCTACTCATGAAGCTGAGGCAGAAGGATCGCCTGGGTTGAGGAGGCTGAAGCTGCAGTGAGCCATATCATGTCACTGTAGTCCAGCCTGGGTGACACTGACCTGACACCCAAACACATGCGCGTGTGCACACACGCTCTCCCAATATAATATCAATGAGAAAGTTATTTGACCCACAGGAAAAGAAAAGAAATCAGGTGATCAGGAAACCTTTCTGGAAGATAATTACATTGGAACCAGGTTTTAAAGAATATTATACAAATTGGGCATGTGAAAAAGACATTATGGGTAATAGTAATTATAGCAGTAGGTATCATTTATTAAGGGTTTATCATGCATTTGGCACTGTTACCAGCACACTTCAAGAAGTACTTGATTTAATTCTCACAACAACTCTATGAGGTAATCACTGTCTCTATTTTACAGATGAGAACAAGGCAGAGGTAGGGATTACTTGGCTAATAAGTAAATATGGGAAAATGGAGGTATATAAATACAGCATGATATTTGAGAATCACTGGAACAGAGAGGGTGACAGGAAAAATGGTGTGAGAGTACAAAGGAAAATTGGGCTGGATTATATATGCTAGGCAATGAAGTGTTTACAAAGGATTTCAGTCACAGGAAAGGCAATCACATTTAATCACCATGATTTACAATCTACCAGTATCCCAAAGATTTTGCTAGTCTTCCCAGTTTCACATTCTACCACCTTGCCAAATGCACTCCATTCTAACCAACGCCATCTACAACAGTTTTTTTATTCTCTCTATGCCTCTGTACTTTACACATGCTGTACCATATTTCCAGATTGCATTTCCATTTTATCCACCTTAATAACTCCTTCAGGCTATAAGAATTAGCTCAAATTTTATCTCTCAGCACAAGAATTTTTCCCCCCTAAATCGGCATATAACTCTGGGCCAGGAAATGATATAAATAACATTTAGCATATCTTTCTATTATGAATGTAGGCCACAAACCACAATAGTATTCGCACTAGAAGTCCCTGTGACTTTGAGCCAAAACAAACCTCAGGTATTTTCATATCATTATATTGCTGCAGACAACTCACAATATCATTTATACTCATTATTACTTCAAAATTATGTTAATATGTTAATAATCTGCATGCCTCCTTGATATTCTTGTCTGTCTCCTCAGCTAATCCTTTGAGCTGAGACTGGAACTACGTTTATCAAAGCTGGAGGCATAGTGCCATACAGATAGTGATTATTATTAATAAGCAGTTGTTGAATTAATCCATTAAGTAGAACATATAACCCCAAATTATCTACAGTATAATAAGACAACTGTGAACTCAGTGATGACTTGCTAAATAAACTTAAATAATCCCAATCTGACTACAACTGAAATTAACAACTCCCCTGGATTCTTTTGAGAGACCCAAGAGTAGATACATCATTAAGGATTTTCCCCACTTACAAGTAATTATAAATTCCATTGAGATTTGTTGACTCGTATAACAGAAGAGTGCAGAGGTAAGTCTTCAAAAATTGCCCCTCAGAATCCCATGTCAGCTTTTGGTGAATCATTTGGCATGGCTCTCCCTGTGGAGCATCTTCCACAGGCCAGCTTCCCTCAAGGACAGGAGATGGCTCCCAGCAGTAACAGGGCCACATGCTTCGTCCTCCAGTCCAGAGGAAGTCCTGCTACCACATGAATCTGGAGCTTGGCTGTCACAAGATAACATTGTTCAGCCTCAGTGTCCTGGAGAATATTAATTGTCTCAGGCAATTACCTGTATTATCTCAGGCAATTACCTGTATTACCTGAATAAATCACTGTCAAGGAGTGGATTACCTGACTTGTTTTACCCAGTCAAGATGCATCTCTGAGCAGGAAGTGGGGCCGAGCCCTCCCAACACCAGAACTTTTTTTTTTTGCTATGTGGTATTTTTTTCCATTTTTATGTTACATGTTACCTTCAGGGTACACATGCGTGCTTGTTATATGAACATATAGTGTAGTGGTAGGGATTGGGTCACTGGTGGCCCATTCCCCAGATAGATAACATTGTACCCAATAGGCAATTTCTGAATCCTAATCCCCCTTTACAACTCCCCCCTTATTAGTGTCCACAGTGTCTATTATTTCCATCTTTGTGACCATTTAGCTCCCACATATGAGTGAGAACATGCATTGTTTGGTTTTCTGATTCAGAGTCCGTCCACTTAGGATGATGATCTCCAGCTACACCTATGTAGCTGCAAAGGGCAGGATTCATTCTTTCTATGGCTGCATGGTATTCCATGATGTATAATAGGGATGCCGAATATATATGTACATATTTTAAGCAATGTTATCTCTGTATTATTTTTAGTTCGCCATAATCAGAAGTGTCTGGATGTTGATGGTAAACACGTGAACACATTTTGTAATTGCAGAGGTCAAATATGACTTGTATTCATCTTTTGTTATCAGTATATGTTTTTCCTTTCTTAAAATGTATATAAGCCAGGCTCAGTGGCTCAGCCTGTAATCCCAGCGTTTTGGGAGGCTGAGGTGAGTGGATTGCCTGAGCCGGCGGGTTCGAGACCCGCCTGGGCAAGTTGGCGAGACCTCATCTCTACAATAAATCAAAAAATCAGCCGGGCGTGGTAGCGCGTGCCTGTATTTCCGGCTACTCGGAAGGTGAGGCAGAAGGATCGCCGGAGCCCAGCAGGTCGAGGCTGCGGTGGCCGGGAGCGGCCACTACACTCCAGTGTGGGCGACAGAGTGAGACTCCAACTCAAAAAACAAAACAAAAACTGTACATGCCAGGCTTGGTGGCTCAGCCTGTAATCCCAGCACTTTGGGAGGCCAAGACAAGTAGATTGCCTGAGTCCGTGGATTTGAGACCAGCCCAGGCAACTTGGCAAGAACTATCTCTACAATAAGTCAAAAATTAGCCGGGTGTTGTAGCGCACGCCTGTGGTTCCAGCTACTTGGAAGACTGAGGCAGAAGGATCATGGAACTTAGCAGGTCGACGCTGAAGTGGCCGTGAGTGTGCCACTATACTCCAGCCTAGGTGACATGAGACTCCAACTCAAAAAAAAACCAAAAAAACTGTACAGACAATTCCCGACATATAATGGTTGGACATACAATTTTTTGACTTTACAATGGTGCAAAAATGATAAGCATTCAGTAGAAACCATCCTTCCAATTTTGATGTTTCCTATATTATCAATATGTAATATATAATTCTCTCCTAATGTAGCTCCCAGTCAGGCACACAATCATGAGAGTAAACAATCAACACTCTACATTGTACTGTGTTGCCAGTGTTTTCTGAACACAGGTATTCAATAAACTACATGAGATATTCAATACTTTATTATGAAATACATTTTATGTTAGATGATTTTGCCCAACTGTAGGCTAATGTAAGTGTTCTGAGCAAGTTTATGGTAGGCCAGGCTAAGCTATGATGCTTGAAAAGTTAGTTGTATTAAATGTATTTTTTTACTTACAATATTTTCAACTTATGATTTATCAGGCATAGACCCATCACAGGTCAAGGAACATCTGTATTTAAAATATACTGGAAATAAACTGGATTAACTATTAAAGAGATAACAATTATTTGAAAACCAAGCACAAATAGTATGTTTCCAAAAAAAAAAATTATTTTTTTGTGTTGGAGTCTCACTCCTTCACCCAGGCTGGAGTGGAGTGGCACGCACACTCATAGCCACCCCAGCGTCAACCTCCTTCCGCCTCAGCCTTCCGAGTAGCTGGAACTACAGACACGCGCTACCACGCCCAGTTATTTCTTGGTGGTTCAGCTTCCGTGCCTTTGGGAGGCTGAGGTGAGTGGATTGCCTGAGCCCATGGGTTCAAGACCCGCCTGGGC
>NW_007050894.1:0-389 GCF_000164805.1 Carlito syrichta | reverse complement strand
TCCAGGTCAGAGTCCCCACATTTACATGCATATCAGAAACTATGTGGGGAACTTTTTTTTAGGGGGGGAGTCTCATTCCATTGCCCAGGCTGGAGGGCAGTGGCACGTGCACAGACACCCCAGCATCAGTCTGCTGGAGTCCAGCGATCCTTCTGTCCCAGCCTCCCAAGTAGCCACACTACAGGCGTGCGCTACCACGCCTGGCTAATTTTTGATTTATCGTAGAGAAGAGGTATCGCCACGTTGCCTGGGCTGCTCTCGAACCCATGGACTCAGGCAATCCACTCGCCTCAGCTTTCCAAAGTGCTGGGATTGCAGGCTGAGCGACTGAGCCTGGCTGGGAAGCTTTTAAACTCCAACTCCCCGGCCACACTGGAGACCAGCTAAAT
>NW_007050893.1:0-328 GCF_000164805.1 Carlito syrichta | reverse complement strand
GTGTGTGTGTATGTGTGTGTGTGTGTGTGGCATTATGTTTCCTTATGTGAGCAGAGTTAGAATAACTTCACTAATGGAATATAGGTAATTAAAGGTTTTACAACAATTAACTTCCCATAGTGCTTAAACAAAATTATTAACGAAGGACAAGATATATGACTGTCTCAAAAGAAAAAAGTGAAAAATAAAGAAGAAAGATAGAAAATAACTTCATTGTTTTCTTTTTCTTATGAATATATGTTAATTTCTAAGTAAATATGAGTGAGGACCCAAAAAACCTGGAATTTATTTATTAAAAAATTATGTATTTATTCTATTTTTTTTTTTT
>NW_007050892.1:0-385 GCF_000164805.1 Carlito syrichta | reverse complement strand
AGGTCTCACTGCCCAGGCGGGTCTCGAACCCACGGGCTCAGGCACTCCACTCACCTCAGCCTCCCAAAGGCGCGGGATTACAGGCTGAGCCACCGAGCCCAGCTTCACTTTCATTCCATTTGATTCCTCTACATTCCATTCCATTCCATTCCTCTGCATTCCATTCTGTTCATCTCCATTCCAATCCATTCCTTCCTCCTCATTCAATTTTACTCCATTTCTTATCACTCAATTCCTCTCCATACCAGTCCCCTCCATTTCCTTGCATTCCATTCCACAGCCTTCCATTACATTACACTACTCCCATTCCCTTTCATACCATTGCATTCTGCTCCATTCCATTCCATTCCTCTCCATTTTATTTCCTTCCTTTCTAATCCTCTCT
>NW_007050891.1:0-375 GCF_000164805.1 Carlito syrichta | reverse complement strand
TAGCTAGCTACATAGCTAGCTATCTAGCTAGCTACATAGCTTGCTATCTAGCTAACTAGCCGACTTAATTACCTGACTTAAATAGCTGATTAGCTGACATAACTAGTTGACTTAACTGGCCATCTGACTTAACTAGTTTTTTAATGAGCTAGCGAGCTCGCTAGCCATCTAACGTAAAGACCTGACATGATTAGCTAGCCAGCTGGTTATCTAGCTGACTTAACTAGTTGATTAATTAGCTAGACAGCTGGTTAGCCTGGTGACTAAACTAGTTGACACAACCAGATATCCAGACAGCTAGGCAGCAGACTTTATTAGCTCTGTACCCCTCTAGTCATCTGGATAGCCAGATGACTTAACTAGGTGACATAATTA
>NW_007050890.1:0-579 GCF_000164805.1 Carlito syrichta | reverse complement strand
GGGAGCAGACACTGCACTCCAGTCTGGGTGACAGAGTGAGACTCCAACTCAAAAAAAGAAAACAAAACAAAACAAAAAAACAAGATCACCTGAAACTTTCTGTTTCTGTTTGTAAACTTTAAATATCTCCTATGTGGTTGGTCTCCAGGAAATAATTGTTGCTTCAGTAGCTTCTGAAACAGATTAGACATACTCTCAATTTACAGAAAGGGAAAAATAAAATGTTGAAGTATTAAAGTTTGAAAATGCCCTCAACTTGCTTAGAAAAGTAAATGCCAGCCGGGCTCGGTGGCTCAGCCTGTAATCCCGCGCCTTTGGGAGGCTGAGGTGAGTGGATTGCCTGAGCCCGCGGGTTCGAGACCCGCCTGGGCAGCGAGACCTCATCTTTACAATAAATCAAAAAATCAGCCGGGCGTGGTAGCGCATGCCTGTAATTCCAGCTACTTGGAAGGCTGAGGCGGAAGGATCGCCGGAGCCCAACAGGCGAGGTTGTGGTGGCCGGGAGCGGCCACTGCACTCCAGTCTGGGTGACAGAGTGAGACTCCAACTTAAAAAAAAAAAAAAAAAAAAAAAAAAAAA
>NW_007050889.1:0-356 GCF_000164805.1 Carlito syrichta | reverse complement strand
GTGTGTGTGTGTGTGTGTGTGTGTGTGTGTGTGTGTGTGTGTGCTGGGCGATAGGTGTGTCTGTTCAGACTGATTATGCATTCTCTCCAATCTTTCATTTGTACATCTGGGCTGTGACTTTTGAAATATAAGGGCCAAGCCTTAGGCCTTTGTTCTCTGGTTCCTCCCTCACACCTCTCTCCAGGCAATGCTGGCCCCTGAATAGGAGAATCATGGGGTGGAGAGAAATAGGCCTGGGAGAGGAGGATGCCTATCAGTTCATCCTTTTTTTTTTTCCCTTGAGTTGGAGTCTCACTCTGTTGCCCAGACTGGAGGGCAGGGGCTGCTCCCGACCACCGCAGCCCCGACCTGCCGGG
>NW_007050888.1:0-330 GCF_000164805.1 Carlito syrichta | reverse complement strand
TAGGGGACTTAGATGGGGAAGTTGGGCCCCAAAATTCTCATATGATGGAAAGGGTGGCTCTGGTGTCCAGGAGAAAATGAATGGGGTGCCTGTCAACCGTTATAGTGACCCTGGGCTCCCCACGATTTGAGATTTGTGTTGGGCAGGGAGACGCCGGGCCCCGTCATTCCAAGGTCACTGCCATACCCAACAGGTTGAAAGCAGGATTGGGGTTTGACCCAGTCCCTATTTGGGGACCGGGGCAGTCCGTTGCCCAATGTCCTACCTGATTGCACTTGGGACATGGCTTTTGGGGCACTCTGGGGTTGGGATATCCTCGTGCCCAATGTC
>NW_007050887.1:0-325 GCF_000164805.1 Carlito syrichta | reverse complement strand
TGAGCCCTCTGACACCTTCGAGTGAAACATCCCAGCTCCACCACAGGCTCTGTTCATTCCTGCCCCCTGTCCCAGTAAAATCCGTCACCCATCCCTTTCTGTTCTTTCTGCCCTCCTGGCTTCTCCCTGCCCTCTCCAGGAGTCTTCTGGGCACCCTGAGTGCACCTGACCTGCCAATGCCCTGCTGTTCCAATGCCCTGTCCTCTCCACCCCACCGCCTCCCCCGCTTTCTCATTCTCCTCCATTCCTTTCTGCCCCATCTGCGCTGCTGAGCACTGCTAGGGGAGCTCGCCCAGCCGTGCAGACTGTGGCCTTGACAAGCCAT
>NW_007050886.1:0-392 GCF_000164805.1 Carlito syrichta | reverse complement strand
CTACAATTTAAAAGGTTGATTGTACACACAGCAACAACATACAAGAGGATTTAGATTATTATCTAAATAGACACAAATATTTGTCCATTATATGAATTATCAGAGATAGCTGATTAAAATAAGGATTTGCTAAAAAGCAACTCTGAAGAACTAATGCATTTGTGGCTATTTTATGTGAAATATTTAAAGAAAAAAAGCTTGCCCTGGTATCATATAACAACTTTATATGTGGTTTTGTAACTCTAATTCAAGCATGATTTGTTAGAAAAGTTTCTAGATTTATAAATGTGACTAAAGTTGAAACCATTATTCAAACTTACATACATTATATGACCAACAGTCTGATACGGAATTGCCAAAAACATTGTATTAAGAAATTATAGAATCTTATT
>NW_007050885.1:0-331 GCF_000164805.1 Carlito syrichta | reverse complement strand
GTACTTCAAACTCTTAGGCTCATGCAATCCTCTGGCCTCAGTCTCCGAAGTCGATAGAACTATAGGTGTGTGCCACCACACCCAACTATTTTTTGTTGTTGTTTTGTAGAGGTGGGGTGTCTCACTATATTGCACAGGCCTCAACCCCCCAAAAGTGCTGGGATTAAGGTGTGAGCCACGTCACTCGGCCTCTTTTTTTAATACTTATTAATTAATTTCTATATACTATAGGGTCAGTCAAACACTAGTCATTGAATCTCCTTTGTGAACACCACACTGGCAGGTATCATGGAAATGAAATAAAGCATAATTCTTTTTTTTTTTTTTTTTT
>NW_007050884.1:0-331 GCF_000164805.1 Carlito syrichta | reverse complement strand
CATCCCTCTCCATTTCATTCACTCCATTCCATTCCACTCCATTCCATGCGTTTCCACTTTTTTCCATTCCTCTCCATTGCTTGTCAATACTCTCCACTCCATTCTTCTCCATTACATTCCAATCCATTGCAATCCTCTCCATTCCTTTCCTTTACATTTTATTCCATTTCTCTCTATTTCATTGCATTCATCTCAATTCCTCAGCATTCCCCTCCATTCCCTTCTATTCCTCTCCATTCCATTCCATTCCATTATATTCCATTCTATTCTTCTATTCTCCATTCCCTTCCTCTTCATTACATTCCATTTCTCTCCCTTCCATTCCACTATT
>NW_007050883.1:3668-4155 GCF_000164805.1 Carlito syrichta | reverse complement strand
TCCATTCTTCTCCATTCCTCTCGATTCCATTCACTTCCAATCCTCTCCATTCCATTCCATTCCTTTCCATTTCTTTCCATTCCTCTCTATTGCAGTCCATTCCATTTCTCTCCATTCCTTTCCATTCTATTCCTCTCCATTCCATTCTATTCTGCTACAGTCCATTCCATTGCATTCCACTCCATTTCTTTCCACACTATACAATTCCATACCATTCCACTACTCTCCATTCCATTCCATTCCATTATTCTCCATTCCATTCCATACAATTCTCCTCCATTCAATTTCATACCATCCATCCATTCCATCCCATCCCATCCCATCCCATCCCATCCCATTCCATTCCCCTCCATCCCATTCCATCCCATTCCATTCCATTTCTCTACATTCCATTCTATTTCATACAGTTCTTCTCCATTCCTTTCCTCTCCATTCCAGATGATTCCTCTCCATTCCATCCTTTCTATTATGTTCCATTCCTCTCCAT
>NW_007050883.1:0-2256 GCF_000164805.1 Carlito syrichta | reverse complement strand
TCCGTGCCATTCCGTCCATTCCATTCCATTCTGTTCCATTCCATTGTGTTCCATTCCATTCCCTCCATTCCATCTATTTCATTCCCTTCCTTTCCATCCCTCTGCATTCAATTCCATTCCATTCCATTCCTCCCCATTCCATTCCATTACATACAATTCATCTCCATTCCATTCCTCTCCATTCCATTGTAATCCATTCCCTTCTTCTCCATTTCTTTCCCTGACATTCAATTCCATACCATTCCATTCCATTTCATTCCATTCCTCTCCATTCCATTCAATTCCTTTACATTCCATTCCATTCGTATCCAATCCATTCCATTCCATTCCATTCATCCGCATTCCTTTCCATTCCTTTCCATTCCATTCCATTCCTAACCATTCCATTCCATTCCGCTCCATTCCATTCATTTCTATTCCATTCCATTTCATTCCATTCCTCACCATTCCATTCCATTCCCTTCCCTTCCATTCCATTCCCTTCAATTCATCTCCTTTCTGTTCCATTCCTCTCCATTCCATTCCATTCCTCTCCACTCCATTCCATCCTTCTACACTCCATTCCATTCCATTTCCTTCATTTCCTCTCCCTTCCATTACTCTCCATTTCATTCCTCCCCATTCCATTCCATTCCTCCCCATTCCGTTCCATTCCAGTCCATAAAAATCATTTGCATTCCATTCCATTCCTCTCCATTCCATTGCATTCCACTTCATTCTATTTCATTCCACTCCATTCCTTTCTTCTCTATTCCATTCCACTCCATTTCATTCCATTCCATTCTTCTCCATTCCATTCCATTCCATTTCATTCCATTCCATTCTTCTCCATTCCATTCCATTCCTCTCCATTCCCTTCCATTCCATTCTATTCTATTCCTCTCCATTCCATTCCATTCCTCTCCATTCCATTCCTTTCCATTCCATTCCACTCCATTCCATTCCTTTCCATTCCATTTCACTCCTCTCCATTCCAATCCATTACTCTCCATTCCATTCCTCTCAATTCCATTCCTCTCCATTTCTCTCCATTCCATTCCTCTCCATTCCATTCCATTCCTCTCCATTCCATTCCATTCCTCTCCATTCCATTCCATTCTATTCCATTGCATTATTCTCCATTCCATTCCATCCTATTCTATTCCATTCCTCTCCATTCCATTCCATTCCATACAATTCATCTCCATTCCATTCCACTCCATTCCATTCCATTCTGTTTCACTCCATTCCTCTCCCTTTCATTCCTTTCTTCTCCTTTTCATCCATTCCATTTTATTTCATTCCCTTTCATTCTTCTCAATTCCATTCCATTCCATTCCATTCCTTACAATTCACCTCCATTCCATTCCATTCCCCTGCAATCCATTCCACTCCATTCCATTGTATTCCATTCCCTTCCATTCTTCTCCATCCCATTTTTCCCCATTCCATTCTATTGCAATCCATTCCATTCCTCTCCATTCGGTTCCATTCCATTCATCTAATTTTCATTCCCTCTATTCCATTACTCTCCATTCCTCTATTCCACTCCATCCCTTCCATTCCTCTACATTTCATTCCATTTTTCTTCACTCTTTTCTATTCCATTCCATTAATGTCCATTATTTTACATTCCTTCCCACTCCTTTCCAATCCATTCCTCACCATTCCATTCCATTCCATTCTTCTTGACTGCATTACACTCCACTCCACTCCATATCGTTCCATGCCTCTCCATTACATTCCATTCCTCAACATTCCATTCCATTCATCTGCATTGCCTTCAATTCTTCTCCGCTCCAGTTCATTTGTCTTCATTTCATTCCCTTCCATTCCTCTCATTTCCACTCTAATCCATTCCATTCCATTCCATTCTTCTCCATTCCTCTCGGTTCCATTCCTTCCAATCCTCTCCATTCCATTCCATTCCTTTCCATTCCTCTCTATTCCAGTCCATTCCATTTCTCTCCATTCCTTTCCACTCAATTCCTCTCCATTCCATTCTATTTTGCCACAGTCCATTCCATTGCATTGCACTCCATTCCTTTCCATTCTATACAATTCCATACCATTCCACTATTCTCCATTCCATTCCATTCCATTATTCTCCATTCCATTCCATACAATTCTCCTCCATTCAATTTCATTCCATCCATTCCATTCCATTCCATTCCATCCCATCCCATCCCATTCCATTCCTCTCCATCCCATTCCATCCCATTTCTCTGCATTCCATTCTATTTCATACAGTTCTTCTCCATTCCTTTCCTCTCCATT
>NW_007050882.1:0-739 GCF_000164805.1 Carlito syrichta | reverse complement strand
GCATACAGACATGAATGTACACTAATGGGACAGAAGTTAATGTATGCGTAAGTGTCCAACTGATAATCAATAAGGATGCTAAGAATACACAGTGAGGGAAGACAATCTGTTTAACAAACAGTGTTGGAAAAACTGGATATCCACATGCATGCAAATAAAATTGAAGCCTTATCTTTTTTTTTGAGTTGGATTCTTACTCTGATGCCCAGAATGGAGTGCAGTCTCAGGCTCATGGCCACTGAAGTCTTGACCTGCTGGGCTCAGTTGATCCTTCCATCTCAGTCTTTCAAGTAGCTGGAACTGCAGGTGTGCACCACCACATCTGGTTAATTTTGTAAAATTATGGTAGAGACGAGGTCTTACCAAGTTTTCCTGGCTGGTCTCAAACCCCTGGATGCAGGCAATCCTCTTGCTGCAGCCTCTCAAAGTGTTGGGATTGCAGGCTTCAGTCACCATGCCCGGCCATTCCCCTTATCTTGCAATATAGATATCAATTGACAAGATTGGAAACAATGTAAATGTCCATCAAAAAATAAATGGATAAAGAAAAAACAAAAAGAGGAAATAGGGGAATAGCAACAACGATATTAGCAACAGCAGCAACAACCACATAAGGGAAGTCCTCCCCCCAAATAGGTAATAATGTGGCAAATACAATCATCAGCATACCAGTAATTACTTTAAATGTAAAGGAACCTCAATGCACCAATTATAAGACTTTTATAAAACACAGTTTTAA
>NW_007050881.1:0-428 GCF_000164805.1 Carlito syrichta | reverse complement strand
CTTTCTCTAGTTCTTCGCACAGTGGCTCCTTGTTATTCAAGTGTTGGTTCATTGGTCACCTCAGGAAACAATCTTTCCTAACTGATTTATCGGCTTTAAACTTTCCATCTCCCTCCCTCCCCACCTCTCTCCATCCGTCCTTCCTCTCCCTTCCTTTCTTTTTTCTCTGTTGCCTAGGCTGGAGTGCAGTGGTGCAGTCATAACTCACTGCGACCTTGAACTCCTGGGCTCAAGCAGTCTTCTCATCTCAATCTTCTGAGTAGCTGGGACTATAAGCATGCCACAATGCTCAACTAATGTTTTTATTTTTTGTTGAGATAGAGTCTTGCTATTTTGCCTAGGCTGGTCTCAGACTTCTTGTAGGCCTTCTTCTTTTTTTTTTTTTTTTTTTTTTTTTTTTTTTTTTTTTTTTTTTTTTTTTTTTTTTT
>NW_007050880.1:0-464 GCF_000164805.1 Carlito syrichta | reverse complement strand
TATTATCCAGGACCTATATAATTTCTGTGAGTGTTCAAAATGGTGGGTAGAGATTCCCTACGTTCAGTCCTTTTCTCTCCTCCATGACCACCCCCGCCTTTGCCTCAATTGTAATCCCTCCATCCTCCATCCCCAACTCATGCTAGCATCCACTGCCTCCCCTACAACTTCTCTTCCTCCCATTGTTCCACGCACATCTGAGCTTCCTCCTCTAAACCCCCCGCCCCCCACTGCAGACACTGCAAGTCCCTTTCCTGCTCCCTCCTCTCCTATCTCAGATTTCAACCCTGCAGACGAGCCCCCCTGTTGGGAGCCAACATCTATAGCTACATGGCTGAGGCCTGTAAAGGCCCATCTGGAAGATTGCCTCTGACATAGAATATCACTTATACCTATAATATTGCCATGTGATTAGTGACCAGTGTGTATACATGGCAGTAAAACTTATAAGTAAATATCAATAT
>NW_007050879.1:0-382 GCF_000164805.1 Carlito syrichta | reverse complement strand
AGGCATCTTCAGGTTTTTCCACAGACAGTATTTGGATAGCAGAGCTAGTTGTCTGTTGTTTTCTTGTTAAAACAATGAAACTGTAACATCTGCAATAAATAAATAAATAAGGTATTTACGCTTCTATAATTATTTTTTGAGAATAGAAGATTGGAAAGAGTAAGGTCTATCAGAATTATTCTGAACTGGTTTCTTAATTAGAACCCAAGTTTAAATTTGTGATGTAACGGTGAAGAGACAATCTGCAGAAGGAGAAAATATGTGCAAACCATGTATCTGCTAAGGGGCTAATATCCAAAATATACAAGGAACTAAAATAACTCAACATCAAGAAAACAAATACCCATTAAAAATGGGCAAAGGACCTGAATAGACATTTATC
>NW_007050878.1:0-784 GCF_000164805.1 Carlito syrichta | reverse complement strand
TTGGTAAGGCTTCAGTCAACAGTAGATATTAGTAGTTAAGTTTGGGGAGGGTTAAAAGTTCTATGTGGATTTTCGACTGCAAGGGTCAACATCCCTAACTCCAGTGTTGTTTAAAGATCACCTGTATTTAAATATCAATTACTGACAGGGTTTTTTTTAGAAATAGGATATTTTAAAAATTTGTTTTACATGAGAAACATGCACAGGCTATCATAAAATATTAGAGAATTCCCATTAAAGAGAAGCAGAGAAGAAGGATAACTGCTATCCTATTTAGCAAAAAACAAAAACAAAAACAGGCCATGGGAAAAAACTAAGGTGGATAACTATTGGAAATAATACAACAAAGTTATGATTTACTTGTGGTATTTACTTAGACAACCCAAGGAAATGAGCTAATAAAAATTTACTAAGCAGATCAGTTAAAAATGGTACATACAACACATTAAAGATTTTGAATATATTCAACAATGTAGGACATAAAATTGTAAAAAGGGCTCATTGACAATATCAATTAAAATATGTATAATTACCATCAACAACCACTGGGGAGAGGAGAGCCTATTCAGTAAATGGTGCTGAGAAAACTGGCTGAACACATGCAGAAGATTGAAACAGGACCCCTACCTATCACCATACATAAAAATCAACTCTAAATGATCAAAGACCTAAACTTAAAACCTCAAATTAAAGAAACTTAGGAAATGCAGGAGACAACCTTATGGAAACTGGAACTGGCAACCAATTTCCTTATCAAAACCCCAAGTGTCCATGTGGTAGGAGA
>NW_007050877.1:0-362 GCF_000164805.1 Carlito syrichta | reverse complement strand
TGGCCGACTTGTTAGCTGGCTTAACATGTCGGCCAACTAGTCGGTCAACTAGCTGGGTTAACTAGCTGACTAACGAGTTGGCCCACTAGTTAGCAAGGTTATCTTTTTGCCCGCTTGTTTGCTGACCAAACTAGTCTGCCAACTAGTTGGCCGACTAGTTAGCTAACCTGAATTTTTGGCCCAATAGTTAGTTGAGCTAATTTGTCAGCTTACTAGTTGTCAACTAGTCGGCCGAATGGTTAGCTGACTTATCTAGTTGGCCAACTAGTCAACAGACCGGTTAGTTGACTTAACTAGTCAGTCAGTGAATGAGCCGACAGGTGAGTTGACTTGTCTAGTCAACCTGCCAGTGAGCCAAGTGG
>NW_007050876.1:0-332 GCF_000164805.1 Carlito syrichta | reverse complement strand
CATTCCTCTCCATTCCATTTTACTCCACTCCATTGCTTTCCATTACATTCCATTCTACTTTCCACTCCATTCCTCTCCATTCTATTCCTCTCCATTTCATTACTTTCCATTCTATTCATGTCCATTCCATTTCATTCCAAGCCATTCCATTCCTCTTTATTCTTTTCCCTTCAATTCTGCTCCATTTCATTCCTCCTTATTCCATTTCTGTCCATTCCATTCCACTACATTCCATTCCAAATCTTTTGCCAACTTTCCTCTCCTTTCTAATACATTCTGCTCCATATTTCCCTCCGTTCCATTCCACTCCATTCCATGCGATTCCACTTCAT
>NW_007050875.1:0-332 GCF_000164805.1 Carlito syrichta | reverse complement strand
TAGTCAGCTGGTTAAGACAGCTAGCTAGGAAGTTAGATAACGGGCTAAGTCAGCAGGTTGAGTCAGGTTGTTAGCTAGTTAACTAACAGTTTAAGCCAACTAGTTGAGGCAGCAGGCTAGCTAGTTAGCAAACAGGTTGAGTCAGCTGACTGAGTAGGCTAGCTAGCTAGTTAGCTAACCATTTAAGTCAGCTGGATTAGTCATCTAACTAGCTAGTTAGCTAATGAGTTAAGTCAGCTGGTTGAGTCAGCCAGCTAGCTTATTAGCTAATGAGTTAATTTAGATGATTAAGTCAGTCAGTTTGAATGTTAGATAACGAGTAAGCTAACTAC
>NW_007050874.1:0-332 GCF_000164805.1 Carlito syrichta | reverse complement strand
TGAGTTTGAGACAGGCCCGGGCATCTTGGCAAGACCTCATCTCTACAAGAAGCCAAAAAATGAGCCAAGTGTGGTGGAACACACCTGCTGTTCTGGCCACTCAGGTGGTTGTGGAGGGAGGATCATTGAAGCCCAGCTGGTGGAGCCCGCAGTGGCCGGGAGTAGTCCCCTGCACTCCAGCCAGGGCGAGAGAGGATGACTCTGACTCAATAAAATGATACCAACCACCATCGCCACAACCACAGGCCAGGCTCAGGGTCTCAGCCTGGCATCCTGGCCCTTCAGAGGCTGAGGCAAGTTAATGGCCTGAATCTGTGGGTTCAATACCAGTC
>NW_007050873.1:33002-34009 GCF_000164805.1 Carlito syrichta | reverse complement strand
CTCCAGTCTGGGTGACAGAGTAAGACTCCAACTCAAAAAAAAAAAAAAGAAAAAAGAAAGTGCGGTGGCTTTGGAAGGCCAAGACAGGAGGATTACTTGAGGCCAGGAGTTTGAGACCAGCCTGGGCAACATAATAAGACCCCTGTATCCTTTTTTTTTTTGAGTTGGAGTTTCACTCTGTCGCCTAGGCTGAAGTGCAGTGGCACACTCATGGCTACCCCAGCGTCAACCTGCTGGGTTCCAACGATCCTTCCTCCTCAGCTTTCCAAGTAGCTGGAACTACAGGCGTATGCTACCAGGCCCGGCTAATTTTTTTAAATTTTATTGTAGAGACGAGGTCTTGCCAAGTTACCCGGGCTGGTCTTGAACCCGTGGGCTCAGGCAACCCACTTGCCTCAGTCTCCCAAAGTGCTGGGATTATAGGTACAGGCTGAGCCATTGAGCCCAGCCGAGACCCCTGTTTCTTAAAACAAAATAATAATTGGGTGTGGTGGTGCACATCTGTAGGATCAGCTACTGGGGGGTGAGGGGGCAGGATCTCTTAAGCCCAGGCAGTCAAGGTTGTGGTGAGCTGGGATTGCTTAGCTCTGCATACCAAACTGGGCAACCAAGCAAGATCCTGTCGAGAGGGGGGCAGGGAGAGAGAAAGACACACACACACACACACACACACACACACACACACAGCCCCTGCCCTCAGGCCTGAAGCCCCCTAACCTGACCTGTGTGATCATCTTGCTGAGGCTCAAACCTTGCCCACTCTGTTACTTGCAAATTCACCCCTCTCCTAGTACTACTGTCTTCCTTTGTGAATCCCGCAGTTCTTTTTCTCTTTCTAGGAAACACCAAGCACTTCTCTCTCCTTGCCTGTTGTTGAACCCGGGACTCTAATGAGAGATATATAGAGACCACAAAGAGCCAGCTCCGATGCAACACACGAGGGTCTTTATTCATGCTCGAGTCTGGGCTCATGCCCGAAGCAGCAGCTTCAGGGACCAGAGCCCGAT
>NW_007050873.1:16280-32327 GCF_000164805.1 Carlito syrichta | reverse complement strand
TCCTCTAAGTCTGGTGCCACCTTGTAGGAATGTTTGAAAGAGGCTTATCGCTTTATCCTTTACATCCCGTTGTAAAAGCATAAGTTAGCCTGCTGGTTTGGGGTTGACAATGCTTAACCCAAGGATTCTAAATACAAACACTGCTTAAAACCCGACATATGCCTAATTCTACGGGGTCTGAGGTAGGATTTAAAGTACTAAGATTTCATAAAATACATGAGGTAGGAATACACAAAATATATAGTAAACATGAGGTGGGGATATATGAAATATAGTGAACTAAATGCTACTTTTACAGCAAATAAGTTTCTTGGTTTCTTGGGTCTCTCAATAGCATGCTCTTAACCTAAATCTATTGTTGTCCTCTCACCTGTCTTCCCTGGAGTGTTCACTGAGCCCCACATTCCCAGTCTCCTGCCTTCTCTGGCCCTTCCTGGCCCCACTTCACTCCCTTTCCCCTCTCCCTCTGTCATATACCTCCTTCTCCTCCACTTCTTTATTCTCTTTTTCCCTTCCTTCCTCCCCTCTCCCTCCTCCTTCGCCTCTGAGGTGCCCTCATTCTGCTGGACTTGAGTCTGATTTATAGTAAGGGGGAGGCAGCCCCCACACCCCTACTCCCTTAGGAAGCAAACAGCAGAAACTGAACTGCGTGCAGTTTTGCGTCAGCCTCTCCCTCCCAGGTTCCACCCACAGCCTTAACCACCAGGGACCTCTATCACTGATGAAGGCCTGCAGCAGGCCTGTCCGCCCACTCGTCTGCCACCCTGAGCCTGCATGGGACTGGAGGTGGAATTTTGCCCCAAAAGCCAGGAGCTGGTGTGTGGATTTGCAGGCCTGCCCCCTCTCCTCTGCTTCAGTTCCTGTTGTGGGCAACTAAGGATGAATGATTCTTGGGCTGTGGTTCCTGAGACTAGGGGTGAGACAGTTTGTCCATCTTTCCTAAGGGACCTTCTTGCAGAGACTGAATGGACTTACAAGTGCCTTAGGGCTGCCCCTACTCTTTTACTTAGAACAAAAACCTAATTAACAATGGGAATGAAGGCTGTAGTTTAAGGAAGAGAGGAGATGCCTCTGCTACTATGCCTGGTCTCTCCTCCCTGCAGCCCTCTGAAGTAGATACTTTAACTGTCCCCACTTCATGGTGGGGAAATGAACGCTCAGAGAGGTTGGGTAACTTGCCCCAGTTTACAGAGCTAGTAAGTGTGGATCAGGGATTTGAACCCAGATCTGATGGGCTCCATAGTGGGTATACTGAACTACAAGACTGTGCTACCACCTCATGTTCCTAGGGGGCCCAACTGGACCCAGCACTTTCCTGTTTCCATCATGGCCAGCTGGGGTCTTTGCTGTAGGGCTTCCTTTGGGCACCTTGGTGGAAGCAAGGGAGATTGAGAATTGGCTCTGGGTTTGTTTTTCCAGGGTTCTATTTTCTCACTGGGTTGTCTTAGGGGGGAGGAGACTTCCCAAGCAGTATTGTCAGGAAGTTAAAATGGCGGCCAGCTCAGCTTTCCAGATGATCCTGGCTGAGGAGATGGATAGGCAGAAAGCAGCCATGGAAAAATGATTGATGTTCATGGTGTAAATCTTGAGTAATCAAGAAAATAGTTGCAGCATCCCCAGGTGGTGAACACCTGCCTGCTGTGTCCTGGCGCTTACATATGTGGTGTCTGCAACACTGCTGCCAGGCATGCAGGGTCATCCTCCTCCAAGAGGAGGACATTGAGGTCAGAGAAGAAAATGACCTGCTGAGGCCGCAGGGTAAGGTGGCAGAAGGGCTGTGGCTCACATCTAGGCTTTGAGAAGTCTTGGCCCTTTGTGCTTCTTGTTATTCACACTGGCTCTCAGAAAGAAAAAAAAGTTTCAGTGATACTTCATCTCTTTATTCTAGAGGAGGAGGTCTGTAGCACATTTTAGAAAGACTTTGGAAAGAGGGATGAATTTGCAAGATTTTTTTTTTTTTTTTTTGAGTTGGAGTCTCACTCTGTCGCCCAGACTGGAGTGCAGTGGCCGCTCCCGGCCACCACAGCCTCAACCAGCTGGGCTCTGGCGATCCTTCCACCTCACCCTTCCGAGTAGCCGGAATTACAGGCATGCGCTACCATGCCCGGCTGATTTTTTGATTTATTGTAGAGATGAGGTCTCGCCGCCCAGGCGGGTCCCGAACCCGCGGGCTCAGGCAATCCACTCACCTCAGCCTCCCAAAGGCGCGGGATTACAGGCTGAGCCACCGAGCCTGGCTAATTTGCAAGATTTTAGAAAGATGCCAAAGAATTTAAATTGAGATGTTGGGACTTGAGGGAGATTGAACCGTTGCATAAATGTTCCTTCTCGATGGTCAGTGGTAGCAGGTGACCAAGGCGTTACTGGGCCTTAAAAGAGGCCCCCACAGGTGGGCACAGCCCCAGCTTGCCCTGCTTGGTGCTGCCACACTTTGGCCTATCCCTCTGTAGTCAGGCTGTGTGGAGACATACGGGACTCAGGGGCAGCCTGGCACCACCAACAGTAGGAGATTCCAACATGGGAGAGACATGGCAAGAAAGTTTCTGAAACCTCTGCCTCAGCCCAAGCCAGGCACTCACTATGGATGAAAGACTGTGGGAACCCAGAGCTGGCCTGTACCAGGGACCTGGTCACCCACACCAGGGAAGGCTCTGCTGGGCACCGGAGCTGCCTTCTGGCATCTGGGGAGGTTGAGGTCTTTGCTGTCTGTTCGGGGGATTAAGTAGAGATGATACACTTTTTTTTTTTGTCAGGGTCTCACTCTGTCACCCAGGTTGGAGTGTAGTGGCATGATCATGGCTCACCACAGCCTTGACCTCCTGGGCTCAGGTGCTCCTTCTGCCTCAGCCTCCCAAGTAGTTGGGACTACAGGCACACGCCACCATACTTGGCTGCTTTTTAATTTTTTTGTACAGACAAGGTCTTGCTACCTTGCCCAGGCTGGTCTTGAACTCTTGGCCTTGAGCAATCCTCTCGTCTCAGTCTCCCAAAGTGCTGAGTTACAGGCATAAGCCACCATGCCTGGCCTTGATGTACTTTTTTGTTAAAACGTTTTTAACATTTTGCTTCAGTGCTGATCACCAGTGCAACTTCATGGGCTCGCCCAGATCATCAGTCTCTGGTAGAGGAAGCTGAGCCAGCATCCTTAAAGCAGGAGAACTGCTTCAGATCTGGCCTCAGCCAGCCTTCCAGGCTCACTGTTCAAGCTCCTGCTAAGTCTTTTATGAACAGGGTCTCATTCAGGCACCTCAGCAACCTCAGGAAGTTTGGGTGAGCAAACTGAGGCCTGAAGAGGTAACATCACTTGCCAGGCACAGGACCGGAGTCAGAACTTTGCCTTCTGGCTCTAAAATACCACCCTGTCCCACCTCTGGACTGGCCGTCTCCCAGGAGTGCCTTCCTCCCTTGTCCTCCATGGGGCTGTGCACCCTGCCTGTTACCTAAGTGCATGTCCTGGGGTCTAGGTGATAATGTATGCTGGAGTCTGTGGTGTCCATGCCTTCTAGCCCCTCCTAAACATGAGCAGTGGGGACAGGGAGTGGCTGTTGCCCCTGTGGGCTCAGGATGTGTGTAGCGAGTGAGCAAATGTGGGGGGTCATAAATACTGGAGGCCCAGACAGAGGGACATGAGAATGTTCCTTGGTGCCCACTTAGGATGGCGCAGGGCTGAACAGATCTCATTTAGGCCCCTCAACAACCCAAAGAAGCTTGGGTGAGCCAAGTGAGGACTGAAGAGGTCACATCACTTGGCAGACAGTGTGTCTCTCCTTCCAGGATCTTCCAGGCCCACTTCCATGAAATACTTGATTCTGCCGCATTCTCTTACACCCGAGGCTTCTTGTCTAAACTCCTTTCTTTACTCCAGCATTCACTCCCCTCACTCCTCAGGTAGCTCCTTGGAATCCTTCTGTTGGTCCATGTTGCCTCCTCCTCCAGGGAGCTTTCGCTAGGCCCGAGGGTTGTGACAGTGGCTTCCTTTGGCCTCTCACAGACCCTTGCCGTTCCCTCATTTGAATCCTAACAGTGTATTCTATAGAGGGCTGTGTATTTGTCTCCTAACTGGACGGTGAACTCCATAGGGGCAAGCGCCATTACTTAAGGTTGTTGAGTGAATAAATACCAATCAGCAGTACTTCCCATTAACTATTCCATGTGACACATTTAAAAAAAATTTTTTAGAGTCTCACTCTGTTGCCCAGGATGGAATGCAGTAGCACACTCCCGGCCACCACAGCCTGGATCTGCTGGGCTCAGGTGATCCTTCTGCCTCAGCCTTCCAAGTAGCTGGAACTACAGGTGTGTGCCACCACACCCGGCTAATTTTTTGATTTATTGTAGAGACGAAGGCTGGCCAAGTTGCCCAAACTGGTCTTGGAACCCCCAGACTCAGACAATCCTCTTGCCTCCACCTCCCAAAGTGCTGGGATTACAGGCGTGAGCTACCATGTTACACATCTAATTATAAGTCATCTTGGGCTGTATTTTGCAAGTCAGAGTTGAAGAAAGCCAGGCTCAGAGGGCCTTAGAGATCATCAGTTGTACAGATGAAGAAACTGAGTCCTGAGTGGTCAGTGGCAGGTCCAAGTCTCACTGTCTTGCTTCTGATTTGCAGCTGGAGCTCGTGAGGGCAGACTTGGAAGTTATTTTCTGGCATGGCAGGGCACTTTGCCTGATATCACAATCACAGCCCTTTACTAGGTGCTTACAAGGCGCTTTATGTGTGTTTTTTTTTTCCACACGTTTACATACTTACAGGGAAGTAAGCAATTATCCCCATTTACAGATGAAAGACTGAGAGGTGGAGAGGTTAGATAACTCGCTTATTTATTTAATTTTTTTGAGTCGGAGTCTCCCTCGGTTACCCAGGCTGGAGTGCAGTGGCACGCTCTTGGTCACCCCAGTGTCAACCTGCTGGGCTCTGGTGATCCATTCCACCTCAGACTTCCACGTAGCTGGAACTACAGATGCGCGCTACCACGCCTGGCTAATTTTTTTTTTTGATTTTTTTGAAATTGTAGAGCCGAGGTCTCACCAAGTTGCGAGGGCTGATCTCGAACCCGCGGTCTCAGTCCACACACTCGCCTCGGCCTCCCAAAGTGCTGGGATTGCAGGCTGAGCCACCAAGCCCGGCCTAACTCGCTTATTTTCATCAGTGTCTTCTGCTTCCTTTCACAAACGTATCCGTGGAGCCTCAAAAGATTTGTCATTAAGCCCACTTTCCAGAGGAGAAAACCGAGACTCCAGGACTACAAAACTCGTTTATCTGCCTCCAAATACCAGACCGGCTCTCCGCGTGACAGAAGCGTGTGCGCGATGGCGCCCCCTGCAGGCAGCGGCGGGCACACCTGCGTCACAGCCAGCCCCGCCCCTCCGCGCCGGAAACGCCCGAAGGCTTCCTCCGGCCTCCGAAGATTGCCAGGCGCTCCTCCCTCGGCCCGGGCTCGGAGACGGGTCCTTGGTCGCCGGGCGTCGGGTCAGTTGGCCTCCTCAGGGACTGCGGAAAGCGGGCAGTGGCCTCTGCTGCCGTCGCCTCCTTCGTCGCGAGTCACGCCCCGACAGGGGCGGGGCTCTGAGCTGGGGGCGGGCTCAGGAGGGGGCGCGGCCGGTGCTCTTTCTCAGGGCGGGCTGCTGGGCAAGAGGGCCTCCCCCGAGGGGCCCTGCCGCAAGCGAGGACAGTGGCGCGTCAGGCGCTAGGCCCGTGTCTTGGCGTTGGTGCGTCCACGGGCAGCAACCTGCTCCTCCCCAGACCTCAGTTTCTGTACCTGTAAAATGGAGACCTTCCAGGACACTTCACTGGTGCAAACATCAGAATTTCGTCCAGCGTGTTCAGAACTCTCGACCCAGGCAGGCACCTGAGGAGTCAGAGCTGGGTCTGGCAGCCAGGGTGGACGCACTGGGGGTGCCTTCCCTTGCTGCCTTTGCATTCCTGAGACTGGAGAGTCCCAGGGGTTGGGCACCGGCTGCTTCCTGGTGAACCAGGCACCCTGCAGCCTAGGATGGTGACAGACATGAGACACGGCCCTGGAAGTAGCTGGTTACAGTAATAGCTTGCATTTATTGAGCACTTACTATGTGCCTGGCCTTGCATGAAGTCACTCACGTGCATTATTTTCACCTCACCACAGTCCTGTCTAGTAGGTATTGTCATTGCCCTCCCCGATTTGCTGATGAGGCATTTGAGACCTAGAGTTCCTGGGTAGTGACCAGTCCTACCTGGTCACGCTGCTGACAAGTGGCTGAAGCAGTAGTCCCCAGTTTTACCCACTGTACTGTATTGACTGGTAAAGCAGAATGGCCAGGGTCTTGACAGTATTAACACCACTGTCGTGCTCATGCTCTGAGCGCCCCTTAAGGACTGAGTGCTGGCCTAAGGGCATTTCAGACATCATTTATACTCCTGACAGTGCCCCTATATTGTAGACTTTTGTTATTTCCCTTTCAAAGATGAAACTCAGGGCACATCCTTTGACTCAGGATACACTGTTAGGAAAAAACTAGGACTTTTGAGTTCATCAGTGCCTGTGTGTCATTTTTAAGAATACCATACTTTTTGCTGAGCCTGCAGCCCCTGGGCACCTGGGACATAGGGGTAGGCTGTGTGTTGAGGAGGACGGCTCCATCCCAGCCCTGCCACGGATGGGTTTGGTGGCCTCAAATGGCTTATGGAACCTTTCTGAGCCTGTTTCCCCATGTGTACACACACACACACACACACACACACACACACACGTCTCTTGCCTTGGAAATGAGTTTCCTGTATGTCTGAACAAGGACCTCGGCGACCAGGCCTGACAAGCAAGCAAGAACTGGGACGGGGATTGGAGGCGATGGTAGGAGGTAGAGGAGCCCAGCTTTGGAGTCCCACAGCCTTGGGCAGGACTCCCCCACCTCCAGGCCAGTCCCTGCTGCAGAGTTCAGACCTGAGTTACTGGAAGTGGATCCCTGTGCTCACGCAGCTTGAGCAAATGACCATAAATATGGGTCTCCTCTCTCTTGGAGGCCCAGCTCAGCCTCCTCGAGCCTGTTTCCCAGGGACTGTCAAGTCCAGGCTCCTGCAGGTGGAGGAAGACGGGGGAAGGGCTGTTGGTGGGCATCTTGAGGCCAAGTTGGGGGTTGCGGGCCTCACTGTGCCTCAAGGTGACCTGCATGATTCCAGCTCCAAGGGGAGGAGGAAGGGTGAGGCCAGAGCGGGCTCCCACATTGGGGGTATGCAAGGGGCATGGGCCTGTCGGGGGCTCGGTGGCCCGTTTGCCCATGTGTTCATCTGCTCAGCAGTTACTTAGCATCCCCTCCCTGACAGCCACTGGGCACCTTGGCCTGTAGACAGTTCTAAGCACCTTGCATGTATTAACTTGCCTGTATCCTCACAATAGGGTAAGCACGGTTCACCTCACTTGGCATAGAGAGGTTAAGTAACTTGTTCAGGTCACACAGCTGATAAGTGGTAGAATCATGGTCTAACTAGGCAGTCCTCTAAAGTCCACAGCAAAGGAAAAAAAATCTTTCCTCAGCTTCCTGCTGCTCTCAGTGTCAGTCTTCTTCTGGTTTATTCTGGAACAATCCATCAAATCTCTGGCCTTTGCTCTTACTGCCTCCCCTATCCTTTCCTGACTCCCTTTCTCCTCTGACTCACCACCTGCTAGTCAGCTTGCTGTGGCATTACCTCCTCCAGGAAGCCTGCCTTGATACCCTGTGCCAAACTGAGACAGTCTCCTCTGCTGACCTCGCTCAGCTCTGTTTCCCCCATCCAGCACTCATCCCTCTTGTCACAAGCATCCGTTAATGCGTCTGCCTCCTCTGCTAGACTGTGAGCCCTCATCTACCTTGGGATCCCCTGTGGCTGACACTGTAGAGCAGAGGAGATCACCAGGGACTGTTGGATGACTAAGTCTTTTTTTTGAAAATCAGGGTCTCACTCTGTCACCTGGCTGGAGTGCAATGGCGCGATCATAGCTCACTGTAGCCTTCGTCTCCTGGGCTCAAGTGATCCTTTCACCTTAGCCTCCTGAGTAGCCAAGACAACAGCTGTGCACCACCACAACCAGCTAATTTTTCTTCTTCTTCAATCTTTTATAGAGATGAGGTCTCCCTGTGTTGCCCAGGCTGGTCTCAAACTCCTGAGCTCAAGCAATCCTTGTTCCTCAGCCTCCCAAAGTGAGTGTGGGATTACACACGTGATGCACTGTGCCCAGCCTGAATGATTAAATCTGGATAGTCTGTAACCTTGTGAATAGTGGGCAAGCTCTGATATCTGTTTCACAGAGGAGGAAATTCAGGTACAGACTGGTAATAGGATCTTCCCATGTCACAGAGCTAGGGTGACAGCTGGCATTTGCTGGAATGGCCTCCATCTTGAGGAGGAAATTCTGGAAGGTGGGAAAAGGTTGTGGTGGTAGCCCTTGCCTGGGGTCTGTCAGGCAAATGGCCAATAATGGTAAGTGTCATAGCAATCCCATTTAGAAGCTATTACTGTGTGTCAAGCACCATGCTAAACACTTTACACTATGAAGTAAGTGCTGTGATTAACTCTGTCATAAGTGAGGAAATAGAGGCTCAGAGAGGTTTTGTGACTTGCCTGAGATCACACAGCAATGATTTACCAAACCCGGGTTTAAATTTTTAAAATTATTTATGAATGGTTCCAAAGTGTGACGACCCAAAGGGTAAACAGTAAAGTTTTCCTCTTTCTCTTCTGTCCCCGGCTACCTGTGTCCTCCTTAAGAAGCAAGTGGGATGATCTGGTTCTCAGGTGTCCTTCTGAGCAGGTTTGTGTGTTCCTAGACAAAACCAGTGTGTGCCACTCAGAGCCAGAACTAAAGCCAGGCCTGTGAGATGCCCCGTCTCACCCAGGGCTGCTCAGGGTTTGAGACAGAGTGCCCACAGTGCCCTGTCAGAGTGGCAGAGATGTGGCCTGTGCCCCCCACCCAGGTCCCCTCCCTGTCCCAGCTCTGCCTCCCCACTGCCTGTGCCACCCTGGCTGAGCTGCCTGCCTGGCTCTGCTCCTCAGGCTGCAGCAGAAGCTGGGCTCCTGCCCAACTGCGGCAGCGAAGGGCTGTGGGGCTGTGTCAGGCTGTCGGGCGTTCCCTGTAGCCAGTCTGACGCCCACTTTATTATCCTTGTGGAGGGAGCTCAGGGTAGGAAAACAGCCCATGCAGAGGCAGAAGGGCAGAGTGAGTGGGCACTGGACAGACCAGGAGCCCAGGGGCACGTGGTGGGGGGTGCCGCGGTCTCTCGGACTAGGCCAACTTGGGTTTGAGTCCTGGCTCTAGCCCTTCTTACTGGAACCCCGAGGGCCTGCCTCCCTGAGGGGCCTCTGTTTTCTCTGAGGTTTAAAAGACAAAGTGCCTGAAACTGCTTGGGAAATGCAGTAAATGCCCCATAAATGGTCGCTGGAGTCATTCTTTATTTTTGAAACAAGGTCTTGCTCTGTCACCTAGGGTAGCTGAATTATTGATTTTTGCTTGCTTTCTTTTTTTTTTTTTTTTTTTTGAGTCAGGGTTAAACTGTCATCCAGGCTGTAGTGCAGAGGGACTGTCACAGCTCACTGCGGCTTTAACCTCCTGGACTCAGGAGATCCTTCTGCCTCTGCCTCCCAGGTGATTGGGACTACAGGCATACACCACCATCTGGTTAATTTTAAAATTTTTTTTGTAGGAACGAGGTCTCACTATGTTGCCCAAGCTGGTTTCAAACTCTGGGCTCAAGCAGTCTTCCCACCTCGGCCTCACAAAGTGCTGAGATTACAGTCGTAAGCCACCATGCCTGGCCTGTTTACTTATTTTCGAGACAAGGTCTCACTCTGTCATCCAGGGTTGAGTGCAGTGGCACATTCATAGTTCACTGCAGCCTCAACCTCCTGGGCTCAAGTGATCTTCCTGCCTCAGCCTCTCAAGTAGCTGGGACTACAGGTGCATGCCACCATGCCTGGCGAAGTCTTCTATTTTTTCATAGCATTGAGGTCTCACTATGTTGCCCAGACTGGTCTCAAACCCCTGGGCTCAAGTGATCCTCCTGCCTCAGCCTCCCAAAGTGCTGGGATTACAAGCATGAGCCACTGTGCCTGGCCTGCAGAACATTTTGAATGTTATTAATGCCCCTAAACCACACACTTTAAAATAGTAAAAATGGTACATTTTATGTTATACACAGACACACACACACACGTTTTACACAACTTTTTTAAATGTGGGGGGAAAAAAGAGGATTTGGGCTAGTTGCCCTGTCTTCAGAAAAACAGAGCCCATTTTAGGGCGCTCACAAAGGCAATTTTGAAAAACCAAACCAGGAGGCAGGGTGGAAGCAGATTCCCGGAACCCATAGGATCCACTGAGGATGACCTGTCTGGAGGGAACTGGAATGTTGTAGGAGACCCAGTTCCTGCACAGAGGGTGGAAATCCCCTTCTTCTTTCCACCTGCCAATCTTTTGTTGGTGCCTCCCATTTGCTAAGTCTAACTAGAGCCAGTTGGCAAAGGAGCTTGGGAAATGTAGTTTCCATGATGCAGAACAGAGGAAGGGTAGTGAATGGGTCTAAAAACAAGCAAAATGATGGGTATAGTTGTCAACATTAAACAACTGGATGATTTAGCATAAGTCTGGATTCAGGCTGGGCATACTGGCTCACACCTGTAATCCTAGCGCTTTGGGAGTTTGGAGCGGGAGGCTCACTTGAGACCAGGAGTTTGAGGCTGAGCCACATAGTGAGACCACATCACTACAAAAATTTTAATAAAAAATTATCCAGGCATAGTAGTGCTTGCTTGTAGTCCCTGCTACTCAGGAGGCTGAGGTGAGAGGATCACTTGAGTCCAGGTGTTCAAGGCTGCAGCCACTGCATTTTAGCCTGGGTGACAGTGAGACCCTGTCTCAAAAAAAAAGGATTCATAGATTCTCCTGAAACACTAGAGGCTATTGACTCCCTGAGATCCACCATCTCAGTGAGAGTGTTTGTGATGCCCGTATCTGCCTAGTTGTGCTGTTGCCATTGGCCTGCTGTAGTTTTTGCAGTCTGTCTATCCTGCAGGGGTTTTGTTTGTTTGTCTGTTTTAGTTTTCTCTCTGACACTGTCAGTCCCTGGGTCAGACTGACTCTGCCAGGAAAGCCTAGCATGCAAACTTGCAATAGACAGTCCTGGAGGCAGAGGTGGGGTACCCAGGGGTTTCATCTAAATATCCTGAGAGAGATACTGAAGCACTGAGGAGGGGTCTCAGACCTGCCCAAGGTCACCCATGGAGTTTAAGAGCTGTGCTTAGATCACAGGCCTCTTGGCTCCAAGGAAGCTGAGAATATCAGCTCTGGAGTTAGTCAGACTGAGGCAAGGCCCTGCTGTAACTCAGGGGTCTCAGATAAGCCCCTTCACCTCACAGAGGCAGGTTCCTCTTGGTAGAAGGGGATGCCAGTACCCCTCTCACAGAATTGTGGGAAGAAGTCAGGGAGGTTCTGCTTGTCAGGTGCCCACACAGTACCTGGAGTCTGGGGTTGTCATGGTTACCAAGAGGCCAGTTCCAGGGCTGCTGTGATGACCTGGGGTGCCCTCCTACCCCCAGGAGGGGAAAAACTCCCCAGATTCCCTACTTTTTGCTCTTCGTGTTCTCTTCCAGGCAATACATGAGCAAGAATTTGCCCTCTGCAGAGATATACGGGGAGAAAGGCTCCTATTTTGATGAGACAGCGATGAGGTGATGTCTGGGTTTTTTATATCCCCAATTGCTGAACTGGTGCCAGATGGAAGAGTCCGGAATCCATTAGCCATATTTGTCCTCTGGGCTCCTGGCCCTGTGGGGACCTTCCAGGGGTCCACCTTGAGACCTACCAATTGGGAAGAAGTTGACTGGAGCAAATGAATGCAGTTCCAAGACCTATCACCTCCACTGGGGACCCCAGGCAGGGTCCTTGAGAACCTGCCTAACTTATGTCTTAAAAAAAAAAAAAAGAGCTTTTTTTTTTCTTTTTACCAAAGTAAGACATTTTTGAGATGTGGGAACTTCCAGTAACCCCATTTTGAGGTATAAACTGAGGCCTAGACAGGTTAGTACCTTGCCCATAGGAACCCAGCGGTGTCAGGTTATAGACTTAATCCTGTTGGCCAATTATGAATTGGACTTCAGATGCCTGAGTCCTCATAGCCATTCAGAATGGTAATAGAATAATCTGGATCACAGATCAACTCAGTTTGCTCAACAGAGGGATCAGTGGTCTGGAGAATTTGAAATAGTGGGTGGTAATATTACAGGATTTTGTTTTTTTTTTTTGAGTTGGAGTTTCACTCATTTACCTAGGCTAGAGTACAGTGACTGGATCCCGGCTCTCAGCAGCTTTGACCTCCTGGGCTTAGGCAATCCTCTCGCCTCAGCCTCCCAAGTAGCTGGGACTACAGGTACGTGCCACCACTCCTGGCTAACTTTTGTACTTCTTGTAGAGATGGGATCTTTCTTTGTTGTTCAGGCTGGTCTCGAACCCCTAGGGCTCCAGCAATTCTCCTGCCTCGACCTCTCAAAGTGCTGGAATTACAAGTGTGAATCACCATGCCCAGCTATGATTATATACTAAGTGGGGGGGGGGAGTCTCTAAAAGTAACGAACACACTTTTTTTTTTTTTTGAGGTGATATTTCACTCTGTCATCCAGGCTGGAGTATTCACAGTCACCACAGCCTCAACCTGCTGGGCTCAGATGATCCTTCCTCTTCAGCCTTCCAAATAGCTGGAACTACAAGTGTGCCCCAACATGCCCAGCTAATTTTGATTGATTGATTGTAGAGATGAGAGCCATGTTGCTCAGACTCGTCTCAAACCCTTGGGTTTAAGCAGTCCTCTTGCCTCCACCTCCCAAAGTGCTGGGAATACAAACGTGAGCCACAGCCAGGCTCGGTGGCTCAGCCTGTAATCCCACGCCTTTGGGAGGCTGAGGTAAGTGGATTGCCTGAGCCTGCGGGTTTGAGACCCGTCTGGGCAGCAAGACCTCATCTCTACAATAAATCAAAAAATCAGCCGGGTGTGGTAGCACATGCCTGTAATTCCGGCTACTTGGAAGGCTGAGGCGGAAGGATCGCCGGAGCCCAGCAGGTCGAGGCTGCGGTGGCCGGGAGTGGCCACTGCACTCCAGGCTGGGCGACAGAGTGAGACTCCAACTCAAAAAAAAAAAAAAAAAAAATCAGCCGGGCATGGTAGCGCGTACCTGTAATTCCGGTTACTCGGAAGGCTAAGGCAAAGGATCGCCGGTGCCCAGTGAGTCGAGGCTGCAGTGGCCAGGAGCAGCCACTGCACTCCAGTCTGAGCGACAGAGTGAGACTCCAACTCAAAAAAACAAAACAAAAAAACAAACGTGAGCCACTGTGTCCAGCTTACACATGTTTAAAAAATACTCAGTTACAAAAATGTCTGAGGTGTGCAGGGAAAGCCCTTGAAACTCCACTGCCTAGAGATAAACTCTGAAACAATTTATTACATAGGTTCTTCCAGATTTTTCTTTGTCTTTACAAGCATATGTTAATATTTATGTTTTAAAATATCACAGGATAAATCCAGTTTTGCAATTTGCTTTTTGCACATAACAGTAGCTCCTGAAATGCAGAAATTCTTAACCTGACAGATTCATGACCAGTCTGGTGGGAGAAGCAACTGGTAAAGTTTTGTGCAAAATTGTGTATTGTGTGAGTGTGAGGATTTTTCTTCTTCTTTCTGAGTCGGAATCTCACTCTGTCACCCAGGCTGGAGTGCAGTAACATAATCAGAGCCACCAAAGCCTTGACCTGATAGGCTCAGGCGATCCTTCTGCCTCAGCCTTCCAAGTAGCTGGAACCAAAGGCATGCATCACCACACTCAGCTAATTTTTATTTATTTATTTATTATAGAAATGAAGTCTCACCAAGTTGTCTAGACTGGTTTTGAACCCCTGAACTCAGGCAGTCCTCTCACCTTAGCATCCCAAAGTGCTGGGTTTATAGGCATGAACCACCGCACCGGCAGGATTTGTTTGTTTGTTTGTTTGTTTGTTTGTTTGTTTTGAGTTGGAGTCTCACTCTGTCACCCAGACTGGAGTGCAGTGGCCGCTCCCGGCCACCGCAGCCTCCACCTGCTGGGCTCCGGCGATCCTTCCGCCTCAGCCTTCCAAGTAGCCGGAATTACAGGCACGCGCTACCACGCCTGGCTGATTTTTTGATTTATTGTAGAGATGAAGTCTCGCTGCCCAGGCGGGTCTCGAACCCGTGGGCTCAGGCAATCCACTCACCTCAGCTTCCCAAAGGTGCTGGATTACAGGCTGAGCCACCGAACCTGGCTAGGATTTGTTTTTTTTTAGATATAGTGACTGTGGCTCTCATCAGAATCTTAGAAAAATCTAAGCATTCAATTTTGCTGGCAAAAGAAAAAGAGAAAGAGAGAGAAAGAAAAGTCAATAATAAAGAATCTTAGGAAAAACAGACCCACGCCCCTTGTTTTTCAGATGGGGAAGAGACTCAGGCGACGTGAATGGGGAAGCCAGCCCTCAGGGTGGCCTTGAAGGATGAGGATGAGGACAAGAATGCTGCAGTTGGTTGGCCCTGGGCATCCTGCCTTGGCCTCGGAGAGGAGCTGTGTCCCACAGAGCCAGGAGGACAAGTCAGCCTGGCCAAGCTACCAAGCTGAGCCTCTGCAGTCCCTGCCAGCAGAAGACTTACAGCCCCAGGAGCTTGGGAAGATTGCAGAGAAGAAGCCAGTGCAGCACTTGGGGAGGACACTGTCTGCAGCGTCCACGGTGGGCCTGGCTCTCCAGGCTCCGGGAGCGAGTGAGGGTTGGGCAGAGGGCGCTCTTGAGACCAGGCTCTCTGTGCCCCTAGTATGCAGACCCTGGGGAGGGTGTGGAACACAAGGCCTAGCTGGATTTCTTGTTACTGTGGCTATGAGTGCTACCAATGCAGTTGGGCAGGCTTTATGGAGCTCAGAAGTCTCAGGACGTTTCTAACTGTCACGGGAGGATCTATTATCACCAGCAACGGTGGCCACCATCCAGTGGGCGGGTATCTTCTGTGAACCTGTGCTGAACACGGGCGTGCACACACCTGATTTCAGTCTGCCCAACAACCCTGTGGGGAGGGCCTGTTATTCTGTCCACTTTACAGTGGCTCGAGAAACCCAAGAAACCTGCCCAAGGCCAATGGAGTCAGCAGGTACGAATTGGAGCCTGGTGTCCCCAGTTCTGAAGCCCCCAGTTTCAACTATGGGCACTCTCCTCTCCTTCCTGGGGAAGGGCTGCCACTGGCTCAGAGATGCCCTCTGTGAGGTGAGGGAGAAGGAGAATTTGTTCTGGTTCAACTTTTTTTACTACCAGCTTATGTGACTTTTGTAATTAAGAGGGAAAACAAACGTCAAGAAGAAATCTATATTTCTGAAATGATTAGCAGGAGCCCAGCTTAGTGCCCTACCTATAGGGCCCACTGGGTCTGGGATGCTGCAGGCCTCCTGCCTGTGGACACCCCTCCTAGGCTCCATCTTCTTCAGACCCAGCCCTAGGGCTGGGAGAAGCTTCTTCATGTTTATATTCTTCTTGGCTTCCCAGCAAAGCAGGCTTCCCAGATGAGGAAGGTTTGGGCTGGTGGGGGCAGGATGGCGTGGGGAGTGGCAGGAAGACCTTCCAGGCCAGGTGCACAGCCTAGAAAAGAACTCAGAATAATGCATGTGCATGGGCTGTTCTTGGAATAAGAAGATTGGTATGCATTAAGGGTAAGAAATACGCTGTGTACTGTGCGTAATGGCACATGCCTGTAGTCCCAGCTACTCATGCAGCTGAGGTTCACTTCAGCCCAGGAGTTCATGTCCAGCTTGGGCAACGTGTCAAAACCTCATCACTAAGCCGGGCTCGGTGGCTCAGCTTGTAATCCCACGCCTTTGGGAGGCTGAGGTGAGTGGATTGCCTGAGCCCGCAGGTCCGAGACCCGCCTGGGCAGGCGAGACCTCATCTCTACAATAAATCAAAAAATCAGCCGGGCGTGGTAGCGTGCGCCTGTAATTCTGGCTACTTGGAAGGCTGAGGCGGAAGGATCGCCGGAGCCCGCGGGTCGAGGCTGCGGTGG
>NW_007050873.1:0-16111 GCF_000164805.1 Carlito syrichta | reverse complement strand
CAAAAAAAAAAAAAAAAAGGGCGGAGCTGGGTGTGGTGCCTCATACCTGTAATCCCAGCACTGTGGGAGGCTGAGGCAGAAGAATCATTTAAGCCCAGGAATTTGAGACCAGCCTGGGCAACATAATGAGAACTTGTCTCTAAAAAACAAACAACAACAACAAACAAACAAAGGAAAAGAAATGCTGTTTTGTGTGCATGATTTTTGGAGTGTGTGTCTCGTTACTCTCATCCAATTAGCTAGGCCCGGGGCCTAGAGCCCAGGAGAGGATGGGTGCCATTGAATCTCAGTAACACTTTTTAGAGCAAGAGCTTTGGATCTGGGGAGTTGGGTTCAAATCCTGCCTCCTCCACTTACTTGCTCTGTGACCTGGGTAACTTTACTTGATGGGGCCTTACTTGTCTCACCTGGAAAATGGGGATGCTTTTCTCTGCCCCACTGGCCTTCTGAGGGGTTGAAGTTATTTTGTGACTGTCAAGGGTTGTTTCAGTGTCAGATATTATTGCTTTTAATCATATGGAGCCAGGAACACAGTAGGTGATCTATAAACCTTACAAAATGGTTATCTTTTCCCTCTTTATGAAAGTAATAATGTTCATTGTAAAAAAATTTAGGAAATGTAAAAAAGGAAAAAAGAATATGAAAGTTATTCATGATCCCACTCCTGCTAACATTTGGATCTTTTCTCTGTGTGTGTCTGTGTATGTGAGTGTGCTTACAAAATTGGAATTACAATGTACATTATAGTGGCTCACGCCTTGTAGTCCCAATGTTTTGGGAGGCTGAGGTTTGAGATGAACCTGAGCAACATAGCAAGACCCTATCTCTACAGAAAATTTTTAAACACAACTGGATTATAGGTGTGAACCACTGCACCTGGCCCTCATTCATTTTTGAGCCTGAATAATATTCCATCTTTATAGATATACCACATTCTGTTGATCTGTCCATCAGTTGATGGTTGTTTGGGTTGCTTCTACCTTTTGGCTGTTGTACATTCTGTTTGGAAGCTGTTTTTGTTTTTTTTTTTAAACTCAATAATGTGGGGGCAAACATGTCTCCACAGCAGTGAATCCTATTTCTGACCTTGCTTGTCAGGCACATACCAACATGTTGTGTGGCTGGACCATGTGGGTAAACTCTCCAGAGGCCGATGTGAGCTGAAGCAGAGTGAAGGCCTCTGGGAGCCCCGCTGGCCTTCATGGCACTGCCTCTTCCTTGGGCACCAGGCCCCTGGGACCTGCTCTTCCCCCTGAAGGCCCTCTCGTCAGTGAGCATCTGGGCCACAGCACACAGCTTCTCACTTGTCTATGCCAGGATGATGGCTACTCAGCTAGCTACAAGGGGCAGCACAGCCGCTGCCCCTCCTGCATGTCCGAGGTCTGCCTAGACCCCTTCATCCTGTAAACACCACATGCACAAGACCTGGACTCCAGGTAGGAATGCCTGCCCACCCATCCCCTGAGGCCAGCCTGTGGTGCCTCCCTGCCTGGGGCTAACCTCTTCATGTCCTGCACTTGGGGAGACACAGGGTTCCTAGTGCCAATTCTGTCTCATTCTCCCTCAGAACCTTGAGAGGTAGACACCACCCAGGTGATGGCAGAGGCAATACCAACTGCAGCTCAGTCGTTCTAAGAGTTCACGTGGGTTCTTGACCTGCTTCAGCTCGGGAAGCCTTACCTGCGACTTTACCAGGTAGGTTCTATTGTTACTCCAATTTACAGGATGGGAACTGAGGCATGGAGAAGTAAGCATTGTAGGCCTACGTCCTACAGTGAAGCATTGTAGGATTTCAGTGTGACAGAGCCTGTCTGTACTTGCTGGGATGTGTAGGGGAAGTCTCAAGCAGTTCTGTGTGCTGGGGCAGACCATCCTTATCGGGGTGGGGTTGGCTCCAGGAAGGATGGCTGAGAGATGAGGCCAGGCTGGGGACAGGACTGTATTCTGAGGGACCTTGAGGCCACAGAGCAGGCTTTGCACTTTATCCAGGGATCCCACGAGCTGTGGGACAGTTGAAAGCAGGAGGGGCATGTGGTTAGAGCTCCCCTGGAGGGCATAGTCCTTCAGACAGGAAGGTGGAGAAGTCAGTGGCAGAGAAGCCTGTTGAAGACTTTTAGTGCCACTCAGGCCAGGGAGTCAAGGTCCAGGTGAGCCAGTGACAGGAGTGATGGAGAGAGGCACTGGGGTAGAGAGACCTGAAGAGGCATTGGGCAGTGCTGGGTAGCCCTGGGCATCTTAGCACATTTCTTGGTGGTTGAAATGCATCAGGAAGAGCCTGGCACATAAGCAGTCAGGAGGTCCCCTGAATGGACCTCTAAAATGTGCACATTTGTCCAGGAAGAGCATCTGGAGCTCCCATCATTTCTCAGACTTTGGGAACAGCAGCTAATAGTATTGCCTCCTCCTGGTCCTCCCATCTCTAGAGCCAGGGAAGAGGGCTGTAGAGCCGGGCAAACCTAGGCCATGTCTCTGCTGGGTGACTTTGGGAAGCTGCTTAACCTCTCTGTGTCTTGGTCTCCTGGTCTTTGACATAGGGTTTAATTCACTCATTCAACACATATTTTGGGGATGCCTTCTATGTGGTACTTTGCTAGGAGCTGGAGATACTGTGGTGAACAAAACAGAACCAGACCCTAACCCTAACCCTATCCCTTGCAGATAAGTGGGGACTGTGTACTCTCTTGTTCCCTGCCTCCCACCCATCCCTTCTACCACCTCCAGGAACCCCTCACCACCATCATAATAGCTACATCTGTGATTGGGACCCACCATAGGCAAGGTGCTGGGTCAAGTGCTCGACATTCATTAATGCCTTAAATCTTTTCAGCAATTTTCAAAGAGAGAGATGATTATCCTCATTTTATAGAGGAGAGGAGGCATAAGTATGCTCAGACACTTGCCTGATGTCACATGGCTAGAACTAGCACTGCGACCTGGGGCCTCTTCATTTTTGAAAATTGAGATATAATTCACATACCATAACATATTCACCACTTAAAGTGTAAAATTGGCCAGGCGCAGTGGCTTATGCCCATAATCCCAGCACTTTGGGAGGCCAAGGTGGGAGGATTGCTTGAACCCAGGAGTTTGAGACCAGCCTGGGCAACATAGCAAGACCTCATCTCTTTAAAAATTAACTGGGTGTGATGGTACATGCCTGTAGTCCCAGCTACTTAGGAGTCTGAGGTGAAAGGATCACTAGAGCCCAAGAGGTGGAGGCTATGGTGAGCCATGATCGTGTACTCCAACCTGGAAGACAGATTGGGACTCTGATTCAAAAGTAAACAAAATTAAAGTATAAAATTCAGTGGCTTTTTAGTGTATGTACAAGGTTACACAACCATCACCTAACTCCAGAACATTTTTACCACCCCCAAAGAAACCTTGTACCCATTAGCCATCACCCCCCATTCCCCCAATCCTCCTTGTCCCCAGGAAGCTGTTAATTTGCTTTCTGACTCTGTGGATTTGCTTACTCTAGACACTTCATGTAAATGTGATCACCCCATATTTGTCTGTGTCTGGATTCTTTACGTAGCACAGTATGTGTTTTCAAGGATCCTCTATGCTGTAGTATATAGCAGCACTTCACTCCTTTGTATAAATAAAGACGTTCCTCCAACCATTTGTTTGTCCATTCATGACTCTGGCCCTTTGGCCCCACATCCAAGTGCTTTTCCAGGTGTCCTGAGTGCTGGCCATATGGCCTTGGGGTTGTGGGGGCTGCGGCCAGCATTGTTGGGGTCTCACGGCTCCACCTTACATGTGCTGACACTTTCCATGCCAGTGGGTGCATGGCTGATACTTGAGGTGCTACTGCGTCTGCAAAGGGCTTGAGAGGAAGGCTGGCCATGTGATATGGACTCTGGAGGCCCATGGAATTACCCCAGGGCTGCCGGGACCTCCTGTCTAACACCTTAGGGGTTGAGGTGGGCTCAGACTCAGGGTTAAGAATGTGGAGTTTTGGCCGGGCATGATGGCTCATGCCTGTAATCCCAGCACTTTGGGAGGTCAAGGCAGGAGGATTGCTGGAGTCCAGGAGTTCAAGACCAGCCTGGACAATATAGCTTTACAAAAAATTTAAAAAATTAACTAGGCATGGAGGCTCATGCCTGTGGTCCCAGCTACTCAGGAGGCTAAAGCAGGATTGCCTGAGCCCAGGAGGTCAAGACTGTGGTGAGCCATGATCATGCCACTGTATTCTAGCCTGGGTGACAGAGACCCAGACTCAAAGTGGAAAAAAAGAAAAAAAAGAATGTGGTGTTTCTTCAGAGATGCAACCAGTGACCCAATCCTTAATGTGAATAGTGATGACAGCTTTACCAGTAACAACAGCAGTAATACTATCAACTATGAAAGCTCAAAACGGGGCGAGCCGTGGGGGATGTGTGCTCCACCTACTGGGCTACTTGTCCACATTTCTGAGCACCTGCTTGTATACCCAGCCTTCACTGAACCCTTACGGGTGGAGGAGTTGGGTTTACATAAGAAGAATCACATCCACCCATTCGCATTCCTTATGTCACAGCAACCTCATAACAGTACCTTCCAGGTTCTCATTTTTCCAAATGTGTAAACTGAGTTCCAGAGAGGTGAAGTGACTTGTCCAAGGTCACACGGCTGGTCTGTGTGATGCTCAAACCTGGGCCTGATGGCAAGGCCCTGCTGAGACTTGCCTTCTTCAGGGAGCCCTCTCTGCTCCTCTCCAAGCAAAGCCCTCACTCCAGCCCTGTGCTGTGACCTCCCTGGTGGGCGTGGTCTGTTGGCAGGACATGCTCCCAGGAGGCAAGGGCCTGGCACAGAGTCCACAAATGTTTATTAAAAAAAATGAGTCAATGAAAACTTACCAATTTTGTTTCAGGCAAAGAGGACTGAGGCCACCCTATCCTTACTCTCTCGGAGTCCTCTGCCTCACCCTCTGGAACAGGCAACCAGAACATTCATTCATTTAACAGCTAGCAGGTGGTATGAGACAGGAGCATGCTGAAGTGGCTGGGCATGGTGGCTCACACCTGTAATCCGAGCACTTTGGGAGACTGAGGCAAGTGGATTGCCTGAGCCCAGGAGATTGAGACCTACCTGGGCAACAGAGCAAGACTTCGTCTACAATAAATAAATTAGTGAGGGATGGTGGTGTGAACCTGTGGTTCCAGCTATTCAGAAGGTTGAGGCAGAAGGATTGCCTGAGTCTGGGAGGTCGAGGCTGTGGTGAGCTGTGATCATCCACTGCACTCCAGCCTGGTGACAGATTAAGACTCTGACTCAAAAAAAAAAAAAAAAGTGGGCCGGACTTGGTGGCTCAGCCTGTAATCCCAGCGGTTTGGGAGGCCGAGGTGAGTGGATTGCCTGAGCCCGCGGGTTTGAGACCTGCCTGGGCAACTTGGCAAGACCTCATCTCTACAATAAATAAATAAAAAATTAGCCGGGCATGGTAGCACGCGCCTATAGTTCCAGCTACTTGGAAGGCTGAGGCGGAAGGATCACCTGAACCCAGCAGGTCGAGGCTGCGGTGACCGGAAGCAGCCACCGCACTCCAATATGGGTGACAGAGTGAGACTCCAACTCAAAAAAAAAAAAAAAAAAATGCTGGAGGGTATGTGGTCCCAGTTCCAGTTCCAGTTCTGGTTAAGAGTCAGAGCATAACAGTTCAGCATGGGCTGGATCAGGCTCTTCAGAGAAAGTCAGGGAACTGGGGAGGTGTTCCCTGGAGGAGAGATCCAGGAGACTTAGAAGCCTGGTTAAGAGTATAGACGTGTTGAAGCTGTGGTGGTCATGAGTGTGCCACTGCACTCCAGCCTGGGTGACGGAGTGAGACTCCAACTCAGAAAAAAAAGAGTATAGACTTTTAGACTGGGCCTGGTGGCTCACACCTGTCATCCCAGCACTTTGGGAAGCAGAGACAAGAGGATTGTGTGAGCCCAGGGGTTCGAGACCAGCCTGGGAAACATGGCGAGACCTTGTCTCTACAATAAATTTAAAAATTAGCCAGGCGTGGTGGCATGCACCTGTAATTCCAGCTACTTGGAAGGCTGAGGCAGAAGGATTGCCTGAACCCAGCAGGTTGAGGTTGCAGTAGCTGTGACCATGCCACTGTACTCCAACCTGGGCAACAGAGTGAGACTCCAACTTAAAAAAAAAAGTATAGACTTTTAGGTGGGTGTGGGGGCATGCACCTGTAGTCCTTAGTTACAGAGGTGGCTGAGGCAGGAGGATTGCTTAAGCCCAGGAGTTGGAGGCTACATGAGCTGTGATTGTGCCTGTGAAAAGCGACTGTGGTCCAGCCTGGGCAGCACAGCAAGACCCCTTCTCTAAAAAAAAGAGTGTGGACTTTGGACTAGACAGTCCCAGGTTCAAATCCCTCTTCTGTAACCTACCAGCTGAACAACTCAGGCAGCACCTGGCACGGAGCTGGAGCATCCACCTGTGTGTAAGGGTGAAGCCAAAGGCAACTGCAGCTGATACGAGTGGAACAAATGTGGAGGATGACTGACAACAGCTCCGTTCCCTGGGAGCTTGGGTTGGACAGCAGCTCCAGAGACCCTCCGGATGGGGCTGCTGCTGAGGGCCTGGTGGCATGCAGGATTAGAGCTGGGCCTTGCAGAGGGACTGAAAGTATTTGACGAGGAGTACACAGGAAACTCCCGGGGACAGAGGCTGGCTAAGGGCTGCCCAGATGGGGTGGCAGAGGCTGCAGGCCAGGAGAGGGGAGAATGCCTGGTCAGAAGCAGGGCAGGCCATTTTCTGGGCACCTGGTTGTCCCATGGTGCAGTAGTGGTGATCTGACTTCTCTAGGGGGTGACCTGAGCTTGCCATGAACTGAAAGTCCTGGATCCTGACAGCACGTCACCTCCTCCTGGGCTCTCCACCTCTGTTCATTTGAATCCACAGCCTGGGCTCTTCACCTGCCAAAACTACAGGCGCGCACTACCACGTCCGGCTAATTTTTGATTTATTGTAGAGATGAAATCTCACCAAGTTGCCCGGGTGGGTCTCGAACCCGCGGGCTCAGGCAATTCACTCGCCTCGGCCTCCCAAAGTGCTGGGATTATAGGCTGAGCCAACGAGCCCAGTCAAGAGTAACACATTTTCATGAGGCTGAGGCCTGCCATCTCCAGCCTCCCCATCCCACAAGTGCAGCATCTACGGTCCCTACTTGCACTAGTCCAGCTCCATATCCCCAGCTGCCCAAGGTGGAGTGGGTGGAGTCACAGCACTGAGAGGCCCCGCAGATGCACTGGCTGCTTTGCACAGCAAATTGGAGACCCCTTAAGGAAGCACCCCCACTCCTCTTCTCTGGATTTTTCCCCCGTCCCAGCTACCCTGGCACCCCAAGGGACATTACTGCCTTTCTGGAGGTGGCCTCAGAGACCCCTGGCACCAGACAAAGCCTGGACTGGACTTGAGAGTTTGGCATCACGATGTCCAGCTCAGCCCTGGCTGGGAGCTCAGCTCACATGTGCCTCTTTATGCAAATGAAAGTAGGTATGGCTGGGCGCGGTGGCTCAAGCCTGTAATTCCAGCACTTTGGGAGGCCGAGGTGAGAGAAGTGCCTGAACCCGGGAGTTTGAGACCAACCTGGACAACTTCGCCAGACCTCATCTCTACAAAAAATCAAAAAATTAGCCTGGCATGGTAGCTCGTGCCTGTAGTTTTGGTTACTTGGAAAGCTGAGGTGGAAGGATCGCCTGAGCCCAGCAGGTCGAGGCTGCAGTGGCCGTGAGTGTGCCACTGCAATCCAGCCTGGGCGATGGAGTGAGAATCCAATTCAAAAAAAAAAAAGGAAATTAGATACGCAAGCAGGGTCCCAACTTGGATGCTGAGACCCAAACACCACTCCTGCCTGGGAATGTATAACCCCACCCCAGTTGGGGAGTGGGGAGTTCACACCCAACCACAGAGTTCTGTTCCCAGTTTTGTTGGCAGGTTGCCCCGGTTCCAAGATACTCAGTTACCAAAGAACACCTTGTGATACAGAGGATTGATTGGTTTGTCATTCTGGGTTTCCTTTTGTTTTGTTTGGACTGTGGGTTAGCAAGTAACAGCAGCTTTTTGCTGTCGGCACTAGCTTGGGAAGATAGCTACAGAGCAGACAGGAAAGCTGGACTCAAACAGGCCCTGCTAAAAGGGCCTGATGCTGGGTTTTGAAAACAGCTCTAAGCTGGGCTCGGTGGCTCAGCCTGTAATCCCGCGCCTTTGGGAGGCTGAGGTGAGTGGATTGCCTGAGCCCGCAGGTTCGAGCATAGTAGCGCGCGCCTGTAATTCTGGCTACTCGGAAGGCTGAGGCGGAAGGATCTCCGGAGCCCAGCAGGTCGAGGCTGCAGTGGCCGTTGCCATTGGGCGACAGAGTGGCGACAGTCTAGGCGACAGAGTGAGACTCCAACTCAAAAAAAAAAACCAAAAAAAAAACCACTGAGCTCTAAGAACCTGTTAGTTCTGAACCATCATATCCTCCTGAGTCAGTCAGAGATCAAGCAGAGATGTAGAAACACCAGGACAAGGCTGAGCGTGGTGGCTCACAACTATAATCCCAGCACTTTGGGAGGCAGAGGCAAGAGGATTGCCTGAGCCCAGGAGTTTGAGACCAACCTGGGCAACTTGGTGAGACTGTCTCTACAATAAATCAAAAATATTAACCGGACGTGGTGGCATGTACATGTACTAATAGTTCCAGCTACTTGGAAGGCTGAGGCAGAAGGATCACCTGACCCTAGCAGCTCAAGGCTGTAGTAGCCAGCCTGGGTGACAGTGAGACTCTGACTCAGAAAAAAAAAAAAGGAAACACCAGGATATATGGATTAAAGAATTTGTCCCAGTGTTTGAATATATGCGATTGTGGGAGCTGCCTAAGCAATTTCAGGAAGGCTGTTGTCCTTGTGCCTGATGCCAGAGCTTGAAGTCTACAACACAGGCTGTGTGGAAGGAGACATGGAAAGTAGGGAACACAATGGAATCCACAGGCAGGAGCTGGAGCCCAGGTGGACAGCCCAAAACCTGTGTTGTTCTTGCTGCTGCTGACCTTGATGGTGTGCATGGGTGTCTTGATGGTGTGCATGGGTGTCCCTTCCTCATGGAGCTAAACACACACATACTAGCCCTAGGAGTTGGAGACACTGAAGGCCGATCCAGAGGAAGTTATCTCACACTCACAGAGTGAGCCAGCTAGTCAGCTCCCATGTGTGTGAGCTACAAAAAGGGCTGTTTGCTGGGTGCTGTGGCTCATGCCTATAATCCCAGCACTTTGGGAGGCCAAGGCAGGAGGATTGCTTGAACCCAGGAGTTTGAGACCAGCCTGGGCAATGGAGCAAGACCCCCATCTCAAAAAAAAAAAAAAAATTTAGCTGGCCGTGGTGGCACATGTCTATAGTTCTAGCTACTGAGAGGCTGAGCCCAGAAGGTCGAGTCCACAGTGAGCTGTGATCATGCCACTGCACTCCAGCCTGGGTGACAGAGAGAGATCTGACTCAAAAGAAAATTTATATATTTATTAAAGGGCTGTTGTTTCACTTTTGCTCCCACCCCTCCAATCTTGCTAAAGAATCTCTCCCATGACCCACTCCCGGAAGGGAATTCTGAGGAATGTCATTCAGCCTAACCAAAATGACTCATTATGGCCCAGCGCAGTGACTCACGCCTGTAATCCCAGCACTTAGGGGGTGGAGGCAAAGGTGAGAGTATTGCCTAAACCCAGGAGTTTGAGACTAACCTGGGCAACATGGTGAGATCTCTACAATAAATCAAAAAATTAGGTGGGTGTGATGGCACATGCCTTCTCAGCTACTTGGAAAGCTGAGGCAGAAGGATCGCCTGAATAGGTTTAGGTTGCGATGAGTTTTTATTGTGTCACTGCACTTTAGCCTGGGCAACAGAGTGAGACTCCTATTCAAAAAAAAAAAAAAGAGAGAGAGAGAGACAGACTCGTTAAAAACCCACCCCAGTCTCTGAGGCCTCTGTCACAGTCTTTCTAACTCTTGATGTGGTTTTGTCAGTTCCTTCTGTCCCCCTGCCCTCCTGACGCCCATTATCTGTTAGGGAAAAGATCCTGAGACCTGGACACCCACAGACCTGGACTCAGACTCTCCATCTGCCATTTACTAACTGAGCTTTAAGACTCAGTTTTTCCATCTGTAAAATGGGGATAATAATGCACAACTTGCAGAGATAACATAAGTATTGAAGATATTTTCATGTACATAACATACGCAGGATGACATGCTCTGGTAACCAAGTATTAACCTGAAGAAAGCATAATTAATAAATTTAATCTATACTTAATAAAATTATAATCCCAGGACAATTTCTATGCATCTAGGTAAATCTGTATAGGTAGGTCCATAGGTAAATAAATATATGTATACACACACAGTAGACTCCTATCCTGCCTGCCAGACATAGGCTGTTTAGTCATATAGATGTGCTGGTTAATAGAGTCAGTGAATGTTCTCATAAATCTTAGAGTGCTAGAAGAATCAGTAGAGATTTTCTAGGGTACAGGTTCCTGGCCTGGTCTTCAAGAACCCATAAACAGCTGGGTGCAGTGGCTCAAGTCTGTAATCTCAGCACTTTGGGAGGCCGAGGCTAAAGAATTGCCTGAGACCAGGGGTTCGAGACCAGCCTGGGGAACTTGGCTAGACCTTATCTCTACAATAAATAAAAAAATTAGCCGAGTGTGGTGGTGCACACCTGTAGTTCCAGCTACTTGGAAGGCAAAGGTGGACAGATCACCTGAGCCCAGGAGGTTGAGGCTGAGGTGGCTATGAGTGTGCCAGTGCACTCCAACCTGGGTGGGGAAGTGAGACTCTGACTCAAAAAAAAAAAAAAAAGAACCCGTAAACACCAAAGTTCTGATTTTTCATGGAAAAAGTCTTAGTTCATCTTGTACTGCTGTAACAGAAAGAATACCTGAGACTGCATAATTTATAATGAACAGAAGTTTATTTTTTCACAGTTTTGGAGTCTAGGAAGTTCAGTATCAAGGAGAGCATCTGGGAAGGGTCTTCTTGCTGTATCACATGGTAGAAGAGAGCAAGAGAGAACAAGAGAGGGAGCCTAACTTACCCCTTTTTAAAAATTTTTGTTTTTGAGTTGGGGTCTCACTCTGTCACCCAGGCTGGAATGCAGTGGCACGATCATGACTCACTGTAACCTCAACCCCTGGGCTCTGATGATCCTTCTGTCTCAGGCTCCTGCATAGCTGGACTATAGTACCTAATTTTTATTTTTTAATTTTTTGCAGAGACAAGGTCTTACTATGTTGTCTAGGCTGGCCTTGAGCTCCTGGACTCAAGCAATCCTCTCACCTCAGCCTCCCAAAATGCTGGGATTACAGATGTGAGCCACCACACCCAGCATCAGATTTGCCCTTTTATAACAGCACCAGTACCCCCGTGAGAGTGAAGCCCGTGTGGCCTAATCTTGTCCTAAAGGCCCCACCTCTTAATACTGTTACACTGGCAATTAAATTTCACCATGAGTTTTGGAAGGAACAAATAGTCAACCCACAAAAGAGAACATTGTTTTCATTAGGTTCTCAAAGGGGCTTCTCTGTGATCTATAAAAGATTAAAAAATGATCTAGGCCAGGCTCGGTGGCTCAGCCTGTCATCCCAGCACTTTGGGAGCTGGGGTGAGCAGCTTGCCTGAGGCCGTGGGTTCGAAACCAGCCCAGGCAACTTGGTGAGACCTCGTCTCTACAATAAATCAGAAATTAGCTGGGCATAGTAGTGCGCACCTGTAGTTTCGGCTACTAGGAAGGCTGAGGCGGAAGGATAGCCGGAGCCCAGCAGGTCGATGCTGGGATCGCAGTGAGTATGCCACTGCACTCCAGCCTGGGCGACAGAGTGAGACTCCGACTCAAAAAAAGAAGTGATCTAATGCACTCCCTTCATTTTGCAGATCACTAGTCTTTACATCTATGAAAATCTTTTCATTTTATGGCAGGCAGAATTCTAAAGTGATCTCCAAATGACCCTTGGCCTTGTCTAATTGTCTTCCCTTTGAGTGTGGGTGGAATCTTTGAATAGGATGAGATAAAATTCCCATGGTTAGGTTATGTTGTGGGGGAACTGTTGACTTTAAGTTTAAAAAATTTTTCTTTTAGAGACAGGGCTCACTATTTTACCCAAGCTGATCTTGAATTCCTGGGTTCAAATGATTTTCCTGTCTCAGACTCCCAGTAGTACTGGCACTACAGGCGCAAGTCACCAAACCTAGTTTACAGTAGACTTTAAAAAGGTAGATGATCTAGGTGAGACCAACCTAATTACATGAACTCTTTAAAAGCAGCGTCTTTTCCCTCCCTCCCTCTCTTCCTCCTTTCCTACCTTCCTTCCTTTCTTTTTTTTTTTTTTTTTTTTTGAGTTGGAGTCTCACTCTGTCGCCCAGACTGGAGTGCAGTGGCACGCTGCCAGCCACCGCAGCCTTGACCAGCTGGGTCCAGCAATCCTTCTGCCTCAGCCTTCCAAGTAGCTGGAACTACAGGCGTGTGCTACCACACCCGGCTAATTTTTTGATGTATTGTAGAGATGAGGTCTCGCCAAGTTGCCCAAGCGGGTCTTGAACCCGCGGGCTCAGGCAATCCATTCACCTCAGCCTCCCAAAGCATGAGATTACAGCCTGAGCCACCGAGCCCGGCTTCTTTCTTTTTTCTTTTTTAGCAGAATTCCCTTCTGTTGCCCAGACTGGAGTGCAGTGGAACGACCAAGGCTTACCGCAGCCTTGACCCCCTAGACTCAGGCAATCCTTCCACCTCAGCGTCCTGAGTAGCTGGTACTACTCAGATGTGTGTCACTGCTAATTTTTTTTTTCTTTTTTAGAAAGCAGGATTTATTTAGAGGACAAAAAAGCTCCCACAGTGGGAGGGGATCCAAAGGGGTTGCCCCCACTGCTAATTTTTAAATTTTTTAAAATTAAATTTAATTTTTAAAATTAATATTTTTGTAATTAAAAAATATTTTAATTAGCCCAGCTATTTTTTTTTTTACTTTTTATAGAGATGGGGTCTCATTTTGTTGCCCAAGCTGGTCTTGAACTCCTGGCCTCAAGTGATCCTCCTGCCTTGGCCTCTCAAAATGCTGAGATTACAGGCGTGAGCCTCTGTCCTTGGCTAAAAGCAGAGCGTTTTTTGCAGCTGGTAGCAGAAGAGGATGTGAGAGAAGTGGAAACATGAGAGGCATTTGATGTGAGAGTGGGTCTCCACTGCTGGCTGGAGGGGCCCTGGGACTAGGACACAAGAGTGGCATTGGAGTGGTACCTGGCTGACAGCGGGCAAGAAAACAGGGATCTAAAGCTTGAAACTGTAAGAAAATGAATTGGGCCACGCCAGTGAGCTTAGAAAAGGGCCCAGATGGGATAGCAACATTGGCTGACACCTTGATTTCAGCCCAGTAGGGTCTCCAGTAAAGAACCAAATCATTGGGAGTGGATGTGATGTGGGGAGCAGAGGAGCACTGTCACTGTAGCAGACCTTGAGTAAAGGCCCAAGCGAAGGCCAGGTCTCGCTTAATGGCCCCAAACTCGTAGGCAAGGCCTCGCTTGGAAGCTCTGCACCCTAGCCAAAGGCAGGCTGTGAGGGATGCAGCCTGCTACACAAAACAGTGTCTCAGATACCCACACATCCAGGTGCACATAACATAAATAAAGCCTTAGCCACAACAAGATAACTGCGAAACAAGTCGCCTTTAGTTAGCAACAAATTCCGTTATGGCTCCCTCACAGACCTTGAATCCCTTCCAACTTCCCTTGTGCTTGATTATAAAAGAAGCATGCTGAGCTAGTTCAGGGCCACTCCTGAAAGACGGTGGCGCACAGTGAGACTCAACACCCGTTAAGGCCAAGAGATTTAATGAGTCAAACGTGGTGGCTACAGGACCTGAGGGTCAGGCTGTAGCGCTGATGCAAGGACGCTCCAACCTTTATGGGGGCTTAGGGCGACCTGTCAGTCTATTATTGGTCGACTGACAGAGCTCCATCCAGGTTGGTAGGTTTTTCGCGGGCGCGGGAAAGGGTGCAGAGGGAGAACAAAGGAAGGCACCGTTTCAATCGCCATTTTAGTTTGCCGGGTCGCCGTTTCCAGGAAAGGAAGGGGATGTGGCTTTACTTGTGGCTTGGTGGTGGCCCTTCCTTCCCACCTCTTTGGTTATATGGGAGAGGGGCAGCGTTTGTCTGTCCGGCTACTTCCTGCTAAAAATCGGCGTCGGTGTGTGAGGTGGGTGAAAGAATAAGCCACATGAAACCCCACAAGTAGGCGCCAAAAGAAAAAAAATTTCATTTGGGTGGAAGTCCTGGAAGGTGCCTTGGAAGTGGAAAACAGCAAGCTGGTCCAGCCAGTCGTCGAGTGGACAAGGGAAAGGGAGGAGCCAGCTGTCACAAAGAAGGTGGTCAAAAAACGCTGAGAATCTGAGTGGTAGGTGGTGGGGGGTAAACTTTGAGGCGAGCATGTCTGAAATGAGAAGCCAAGGTTAGAGGTTTGTAGGGTTGGGACAGTCAAGACCTGGATCTTCGGTGGTCAGGAGGTCATAATTCTGTAGGAGAAGCTAGTTAATGCTTTGATTAGAGATTTTTAAAAGTTGTGACTGGAGAAACTTGATGATACACGGGAGAAAGGAGCACAGACCGAAAATGAGAATGACAGGTATGACGATAGGCAAAAGCCAGGTGAGTAGGGAGTTTTGTAATAGGCTGCCAATTTGTGAACTCCCTTGGAGTTGTGAGGAGAGGTGTTGTAATTTATTAATGTTTTGTTCAATGACTCCTGACTCGTTAATGTAGTAACAGCACTCCTCTTGGAGGAAAAGACAAGTGCCTCCCTTTTCGGCTGTTAGGAGAGCTAGATCCCGACGATTTTGGAGGGCTACTTGTGCTATGCTCGTTATTTGTCTTTGTAATGATTGGACAGAATCGGATTTTTAAGGTGAATGAGGACTGAGGTTTGGTGATGGCCTCTCCGGTGGAAGACAGGTTGAGGGTACTATTACTGGGGGGCAAGGCAGGAAGCTGAACAGGCAGCCAGCAAAGGTCGTTGTAATGAGGCACAAAGAAAACACTGCGAAGAAGAAAGAGAAGGGAAGGATTGGTTTAAGAAGCGGAGGGTGTGGCCTATTATGGTAAACCATGAAGGGAAATGTTGGGTTTTATTGATAGTGAGCAGAGGAGGGGATTGAGCAACCCGCGCCAAGGAGCAGCACTATGTACAGCAATGTGAAAGTAGGAGGAAAAGAAGGAGTAGAAAGAAAGGCAGTACTATTAGTAAGGGAAGAACGAAATTGACGACCGTTTGGCGGAGGGTAGTTGTTGAGTGCGGGCGGCAACCTTCGCGTCTTGTGATTATGTGGGATTTTCCTGGATGACAGGCAGGGAAGGGGAGCGAGCAACACGGGATACTCGAAGTTTGAGAGGCTGGCCTGGAATTGTGGAACAAGAATAGGTCAGCGGCTCTGTGGAGAAAGGGGTAAAGGGAGGCAATTTAGCTGGTTTGAGGCGAGAAGCGTGAATCCAGGGACTGAGCTGTCCTTTGGTTATGAGCAGCCTGGCTGCCGTGGGGGTGGCAAGGACTATTTGGAAGGGTCCTTGCCATTTCGATTGTAAGCGAGTTTTGGTTTCTGGGTCTGAGAGGAAAACCCATTGTCCCGGGGTGAGAGGCTTTGGATCATGTGTTACTGTGGGAGCGGGCAAAAAGAGATCTTGATATTGCCAGATATTGGAACGGATGAAGGACAGGAGGGGCTAGGTTATTTGAAGGGGGACGTGAGGTGGAGAGCTTGGAATGCCAGGAGGAAGTGCAGGTCTGCCATATAGGACCTCGAAGGGTGAAAGCTGAGTGGGCTTTTTAGGGAGGACGCGAACGCGGAAGAGAGCTAGGGGAAGGAGGGAGACCCAGTCCTGATGGAGTTCGAGAGAGAGTTTGGTAAGGATATCTTTTAGTGTGCGGTTAGTCGTTCAACCTTTCCTGATGATTGTGGGTGATAGGGAATGTGAAAGTGCCATTTGATGTTGAGGGATGTCGTTAAAAACTGAATGACTTGTGAGGTGAATTCAGGCCCATTATCTGACTAAAGGGAGAAGGGGACCCTGAATCGAGGGATGATGTGGTTGGCTAAGATAGATCCCACCGTAGC
>NW_007050872.1:0-333 GCF_000164805.1 Carlito syrichta | reverse complement strand
TAGCTAGCCAGCTGACTTAAGTACTTAGCTATCTACCTGGCTACCTAGCTAGCTAGCTGATGTAAATTGTTAGCTAACTAGCTAGCTACCTAACTAACCAGCTGACTTAAATGGTTAGCTACTCAGCTAGCTAGCTGACTTCACCAGCTAGCTAGCGAGTTAGCTTACTTGTTAGTTAACATGCTAGATAGCTGATTTATTTAGCTGACAACTCTTTAGTTACTGAGCCAGCTAGCTGTCTCAACCAGCTGACTTAACCCATTAGCTAACTATCTAGCTAGCTGACTTAACTAGATGGCTTAATTAGTTAGCCAACTAGATATTTAGCTGACT
>NW_007050871.1:0-419 GCF_000164805.1 Carlito syrichta | reverse complement strand
TGGAGATGTTAGGATGCCACTTGTATCGAGCGTCGCAAAGCGTCCCGCCGGTACCTGGGCGGGATTCATGGAGCCCGCCCTCGGGTGTGTCTGGCATTGCTCCGCCCGACGCTCAGGCAGCAACGGGTCTCGGCCCTGGTCCCGGCCCTCGCCGACAGCCGGAGGTGCCCCGCTTTCCCACGTGGAGAAAACCGAGGGCCGATTTCTAGTTGTTGTTTTGAGTGGGAGTCTCGCTCTGTCGCCCAGACTGGAGGGCCGTGGCCGCTCCCGCCCTCCGCGGCCTCGCCCTGCGGGGCTCCGGCGATCCTTCCGCCTCAGCCTTCCCAGTAACTGGAACTGCAGGTGTGCGCCACCCCACCCGGCTGATTTTCTGATTGATTGTAGAGACGAGGTCTCGCTGCCCAGGCGGGTCTCGAACC
>NW_007050870.1:0-452 GCF_000164805.1 Carlito syrichta | reverse complement strand
TCTCAGAGCATCTCTTTGCCTGGGATTAGGAGTTCTCTCATGCTTAGGTCCCTGTTCGGGTGGGCGCCAGATGGCCCGCGCAGCTTCCTTGAGGGTCCAGAGAGAGAACACTTCTGCATCCTTCGGCATGCCACTTAGTTCTCCGGGCCTTCTACTTTGTCTACAAACAAGGATGGTTGAAAGGATTTCGGCGCCAGTAATGACTCCACACCTGGCGGGAACCAAGAGATTTATTAAAAGGGGCAGTTACAGGAAGGGACTGTAACTGAGGAAGAGCAAGAGAGAGGGAGAGAGTGAGAGAGTGGCGGGGAGAGAGAGAGAGAACAAGAGAGTGGGGGGGCAAGCCGTTTTCCTTTGTAAATCAATACACACAGCCCAAAATTTGAAATCACGCCTGGTCATTTCCTTAACTGTTGGGCTTTGGGTCACTTTCCTTCCACCAACTCTTGTCT
>NW_007050869.1:0-334 GCF_000164805.1 Carlito syrichta | reverse complement strand
CTTGAAATCTGAGTTTGTGGTTTGAGACCATTCATTCTGGGGGCTCTTCATTGTTTGGGTTCCAAAGTCTGTATTACCAGTTGTCCTCCCAGGATTCTGTATTAGACCCATATTCTTCCTTTGGTTTCTCTTCATTTGTGTAGGTTTTCCTCCACCCCCATTTCTTAAAACTTCTTCTTTAATTCTGTTGTTCAGTGATGGGGGATAGCTTTTACTTCTGTTTACTCATTCTCCTATTCTTCCTTATGGAGATCCTCTGGCTTTGTTCAATTCTGAAGCTGTACTGGAGGTGGGGGCCTGTGCTTTTTGCAATTTTGTGATTTAAGTAAGGGGG
>NW_007050868.1:0-371 GCF_000164805.1 Carlito syrichta | reverse complement strand
TGTGATACTCAGATCTTTGTTTCTGTGAGAGATCACTCAGTATTATAAACTCTAGTTCCATCCAGGTTGCTGTGGAGTTCATGATTTTGTTCTTTCTTAGGCTGTGTAGTATTCCATCATGTATATGTAACACATTTTTTAAATCCAGTCCCCTTTTGAGGGACAGCATGGTTGGTTCCATGATCTTGCTATTGTGAACAACGCTGCGATAAACATAGGTGTGCAGGTATCATTTTTATAGAGTGATTTGAGTTCTTCAAGGTATATTCCCAGTAGGGGGATTATGGGATCATATGGGAGGTCGATATTTACAGCTTTTAGGAATCACCACACTGCTTTCCACAGAGGTTGCACTAGTTTACACTCCCACC
>NW_007050867.1:4639-8968 GCF_000164805.1 Carlito syrichta | reverse complement strand
GTTTTGGTGGCTGTGAGCCTGCTGCTGTCCTCCAGCCTGGGCGATGGAGTGAGTCTCTGATTCAAAAAAAAAAATTAGAACTGCATTTTTATTTTTTAGTTTAGAAAAATTAGAACTACAGAAAAATGCCAAGAACAGTATCATGAGCATGAGCTTATCCAATGACCCAGAACTGATGACTGTTAACATGTTATTGATTTTTCATCCTAAGAGTAAAACACTCCCATCAAGGTGCACTGCGTCCCCATTTGCAGTCTCTCTCCTCAGAGGCAGATGCTGTCATAACTCAGCATGGACCCCTCTCATCTCTCATTTCCTTTTCTTATGCATCAGTTAGCGCTGTGTGATATTGTGTCACTGCATTAAAGAGGATATGTGCATCTGTTACCATGCTGGGCATGCCATTCCTACCTTGGCATCATAACTTTGAGTGTTGTCTGCTGATAGATCTATTATTGATATTCTCCATCCATCAATCATCCTTCATCCGTCCATCCCTCATCCATCTGTTCATATCTCCACTCATCCATTCATCCATCCATCTCTCCATCTATCTATTCATTTGCCTATCTATCATCCTTCCTTCCACCCATCCATCTTCCCATCATCCATTCATCCATCATATGTCTGTCCTCCCTCCTTCCCTCCCTTCCTTCCTCCCATCCATCAATCTGCCCATCTATCCCTTCCATCCACCCACCTACTCATTCATCCGTCCATCTTTATTCAATATTTGTTCTTACTATTGTCTCCTTTTCTTATAAGACTTATTATTCATATGAAAGAAATTTAATAATTTTTCACAGTTGAATGTTTGTTACCCCCCATACAGTCTTACTCTGGTTCTCTTTGTTTTATCTTAAGTAGATCATATTTCTATATCTTCATAATCATGAGTATTTTCTTCTACAATATTATATTCTGCTATTTATTGATCACATCCAGAGACATTTTATTTGTTATTTTATTTTCATCATTAACATTTTTATGGTGTTTAAAAATCTATTTCATTTATATTCTCATTTCATTTGAATTCCTTTAAATATTTTTACATACGAATTGTTAACAAATATGTTTTATTTGCTCATATTCCTAATTATCAGAGAAATTCAAATTAAAACCACAATAAGATATCATCTCACACCTTTCAGAATGGCAAAAATTAAAAAGTAACAAAAAATAGATGTTGGTGAGAATTCAGAGACAAGGGAATGCTTATACACTACTGGTGATATAGGTCACTTCAACCTCTATGGAAAACAGTATGGGGATTTCCCCATATGAAAAAATAGAAATGCCACTCCAGCAATTTCAGTACTGATCACCAATTCAAAATAAAAGAAATCATTGTATTAGAAAGATTCCTGAAGTGGGAGGCACATGATGGTCTACTGAAAACATTGCACATTTGCCACTCTCAGCAAGAAACGTATATGGAAAGTAGTCATAGAGTTTGAGGTTTAGCTGAAAATCCAAGCTGAGGTTTACAGGAAGATCCCATGGGGTTGTATTCTCGTCCAAGCCTTGGACACTTCTAGAAGGGGCCCAGGAAAACACTCATGGAAAAGGAAGGTATGAGTGAAAGTAACAACTTCTCTTCTTTATGTACCACCCAAGCCTCTGCAGCCCCAGGCAGTGAGAGACAGCCTAGGCCCTCTACTGCACTGCTTCTACATTAGCAAGGCTCTGGGGTGCTGTGATGAATCAGGAGAGAGGCACTGGCAGTGACTCAAATGAAGACCACGAAATCCCAGGTCCTGAGGACCACTGGACCCAGTGCCCCCCTAGCTCCCTGTTAAGATTCTCTGGGAAGATCACTTTGGGGGTGGTCTGCATTGCATGGGCTCTTCTTCCTCCCTGCCTCTCCAGATTCCAGCAGTTGCAGCACACCCACTTTGGAAATATTTCCCTGGTGTCAACATATGTTGCAGCCCTTGGTCAGAGTTACAGATGCAGCTTGATCTCAAGAGCCCATCATCACTGTGATAGCCCTTCCCACAAAGCAGGATTGAAACTGGGAGGCAGAACACCTCTGTGCAGTGTGGTGGTGGTGCCTGCTCATCTGAGGACTGAAGGAGAATACCAACTCTCAAATAATAAGACTGCTTTGCTTCCACACATAAGTGAAAGGGGCAGTTCCACCAAGATGAAAAGAAAGCCACTCCATTTGTCCAAGAGCACCTGTGTCATAGAGGAGCCTGGTTGCTTGCCAATCCTGCTAATGAGGCACAAAGGTTATGGAGGAGGTCACCAGAGCTCACAGAGAGCCAGAGCCCCTAGTGCCAGTACCAGAAGGAGGGAACAAACTCTGAACTGGAGAAAGAGCCCTGCTCTGTCCCTTCCAAACTGCATTATGAAGCAGTGTCATATGGTTTCTCCCCAGTTCACTACTCTTCCTGCCATCACTGCCTTTCCCACATGTGGACCAGAGGAGGAAGGTCAAGTATAAAAACAACGAAAACTCCTACCCCAACAGAAGTAACTTTATCTAATAAAAATAACAAAAACAAAAAATGAAACAAGAAGAATCTGTCTTCAAGGATAAAAAAATGAAACAAATATGGGCAATCCCAAAGACTTAATGAGTTAACACCCAAAAAAGGGCTTCCCAGATTCCTAGCAATAGAACCCTTCCAAAATGACCCGATCCTGATGACAGACATAAAATTCAGACTATGGATGGCAAAGACATTCACTAAAATGCATGAGAATGTGAACACACCCTTCTTCCAGGCCATGAAAACAATGCACAGAATAAGAAAGACATTCTAAGAACCACACTGAACTACTGGAAATGAATTCATTCCTGAAATTTAAAAATGCAACAACAAACCTTAACAACAGATTTGACCAGATGGAAGAAAGAATCTCGGTACTTGAGAATCAAATGATTTTTTGTTTGCTTTTTAAAACAGGGTCTCACTCTGTCACCTAGGCTAGAGTGTGGTGGGGCACTCCTGGCTCACTGATGCCTTGACCCAGACTCAAGTAATTCTCCTCTCATCTCATCCTACTGAGAAACTTATGCACTCCACCACATTCAGCCTTTTGTTTTTGGTAAAAATGAGTTCTCACTATGTTGCCCAAGCTGGTTTCAAACTCCTAGGCTCCAGTCATCTTCCTGATTTGACTTCCCAAAGTACTGGGATTACAGACATGAGCCATCGTGCCCAGCCGTGGAGGATCAAGTTAATGAATTAACTCAGTATAGCAAATATGAAGGGGAAAGAATGAAGAAGAAAGAAAGACGCCTACAAGAAGTCTGGGATTATGTACTGAGACCAAATCTACAGTGGATTGGCATCCATGAAAGTGAAGGAGAAACCGAGAACACACTGGCGCAAACCTTCCAAGATGCCAACTAAGCAAACTTCCCAAATCTTGCTAGCGAGATGACCTTGCAGTTACAAGGGGTCTGGAGAACTCCTCTGAGGTATTACATGATTTTAAAAAACCTAACTATATTAAATAGACATCTACAGAACAGTTCACTAATCAATCATAGAATGTACACCCTTTGGATCAGCACATGGGCCATACTTCAAGATTGCCACATACTTGGAAACAAATCAAGTGTGAACAAATTTCAAAAGTCTGAAATCATACCAAGCATCTTCTGAGACCACAGCAGAATACAAATAAATATCATTATCAACAGGAACCTGCCAAATACACAAATACATGGAAGTTGCTTTTTTTTTTTGAGTTGGAGTTTCACTCCATCACCCAGATTGGAGTGCAGTGGCCACTCCCGGCCACCACAGCCTTGACCCACTGGCGGTTTTTCCACCTCTGCCTTCCGTGTAGCCAGAATTACAGGCGTGCTCTGCCATGCCCAGCTGATTTTTGATTTATTGTAGAGATGAGGTCTTGCAAAGTTGCCCAAGTGGGTCTCGAACCCGCAGGCTCAGGCAATTCACTCACCTCAGCCTCCCAAAGGCACAACATTACAGGTTGAGCCACCGAGCCTGGCTTACATGGAAGTTAAACAATATTCTTTAGTATGTCTTCTGGATTAACCCAGAAGTTAAGTCTGAAATACAGTGATTCCTAGAAACAAATAAAAATGAAGATACAGCATACCCAAACCTCTAGAATATCATGAAATCAATGCTGAGAGGGAATTCTATAGCATTGTAGGTACCTATGAAGAAAATAGAAAGATATCAAGTAAATAGTCAAATGTTACACCTAAGGGAGCTGGAAAGACAAGAGCTATGTGATCCCAGAGTCAGTAGTACTGTAGAAATTTTCAAAAGAGGGTCACTGCTGAATAAAATGTTTGACTATCACATTTTAAATTTTGAGGTGGGGAAAGGGATTGGGGAT
>NW_007050867.1:0-3634 GCF_000164805.1 Carlito syrichta | reverse complement strand
CCAGAATCCCACTGTTTCTAGAATTTTAGAATGTATTAGAGTTTGCTCTGGTGAAGTCAGCTAGCTAGATCATTAGCTAAAGAGTTAAGTCAGCTGGTGAAGTCAGCTAGCTAGCTTGTAAGCTAATGAGTTAAGTCAGCTATTTAAGTCAGCTAGCTAGCTAGTTAGCTAATGAGTTATGTCAGCTGGTTAAATCATCTAGCCAGCTAGATAGCTGATGAGTTAATTCAGCTAGCTAAATCAGTTAGATAACTAGTTAGCTAATTACTTAAGTTATCTAGTTGTCAGCTAGCTAATTAGTTAAATCAGCTAGCTAAGTCAGCTAGCTAACTAGATAAGTCAGCTAGCTTAGTTAGCTGGTTAAGTCAGCTAGTTATCTTGTTAGCTAACTAGCTGAATCAGCTGGTTAAGTCAGCTAGCAAGCTAGTTGGCTAACTTGCTAAGTCAGGTGGTTAAGTCAGCTAGCTTGCTACTTGGCTAACTAGTTAAGTCAGCTGTTTAAGTCAGCTAGCTACCTAGTTAGCTAACAATTTAAATCAGCTGTTTAGGCCAGCTAGCTAGCTAGTTAGCTAACGAGTTAAGTCAGCTGATTAACTCAGCTAGCTAGCTAGTTAACTAACGAGTTAAGTCATCTGGTTAAGCCAGTTAGCTAGCTAGTTAGCTAAAGAGTTAAGTAAGCTGGTTAAGTCAGCTAGCTAGGTAGTTAGCTAACGAGTTGTCAGCTGGTTAAGTCAGCTAGCTAGCTAGGTAGATAACGAGTTAAGTCAGCTTTTTAAGTCAGCTAGCTAGGTAGTTAGCTAACGAGTTAAGTCAGCTGGTTAAGTCAGCTAGATAACTAGTTAGATAATGAGTTGTCAGCTGGTTAAGTCAGCTAGCTAACTAGTTATCTACCGAGTTATGTCAGCTGGTTAAATCAGCTAGATTGCTAGTTAGCTAACGAGTTAAGTCAGGTGGCTAAGACAGCTAGCTAGCTAGTTAGCTAACAAGTTAAGTCAGCTGGTTAAGTCAGCTAGCTAGCTAGTTCTCTAATGAGTTAAGACAGCTTGCTAAGTCAGCTATCTAACAGTTAGCTAACAAGTTAATCAGCTAGCTAAGTCAGCTAGATAACTAGTTAGCTAATGAGTTAGGTCAGCCAGCTAAGTCAGCTAGCTAATTAGTTAAGTCAGCTAGCTAAGTCAGCTAGTTAAGTCAGCTAGCTAAGTCAGCTAGCTAACTAGTTAATTCAGCTAGCTAAGTCAGCTAGCTAACTAGTAAGGTCAGCTAGCTAAGTCAGCTGGTTAAGTCAGCTATCTAGCTAGTCAGCTAACTAGTTAAGTCAGCTGGTTAAGTCAGTTAGCTAGTCAGCTAACTTGCTAAGTCAGCTGTTTAATCAGTTGGCTAACAAGTCGGCTAACAAGTTAAATCAACTGGTTGAGTAAGCTGACTGGCTAGTCAGCTAATGAGTTAAATCAGCTGGTTGAGCCAGCTGGCCGGCTAGTGAGCTAATGAGTTAAGTCAGCTGGATGAGTCAGCTGGCTGACTAGAGAGCTAATGAGTTAAGTCAGCTGGTGGAGTCTACTGACTGGCTAGTGAGCTAACGAGTTAAGTCGGCTGGTGGAGTCAGCTGGCTGGGTAGTGAGCTAACAAGTTGTCAGCTGGTGGAGTCAGCTGGCTGGCTCATCCACTAACGAGTTAAGTCGACTGGAGGGGTCAGCTGGCTGGTTCGTCAGTTAACAAGTTAAGTCGGCTGGTGGAGTCAGCTGGCTGGCTGGTCAGCTAACAAGTTAAGTCGGCTGGCAGAGTCAGCTGACTGGCTCATCAGCTAGCAAGTGAAGCTGGCTGCGGAGTCAGTTGGCTGGCTTGTCAGCTAACAAGTGAAGTCGGCTGGTGGAGTCAGCTGGTGGGCTCTTAAGCTAACTAGTTAAGTCGGCTGGAGGAGTCAGCTGGCTGGCTCATCAGGTAATGAGTTAAGTCAGCTGGTGAAGTCAGCTGGCTAACTTGTAGGCTAACGAGTTAAATTGGCTGGTGAATTGAGCTGGCTAGCTCATCAGCTAACGAGTTAAGTCAGCTGGCAAAGTCAGCTGGCTAGCTCATCAGCTAATGAGTTAAGTCAGCTGGCGAAGTCAGCTGACTAACTCATCAGCTAATGAGTTAAGTCTGCAGGTTGAGTCAGCTGACTAGTGAGCTAATGAGTTAAGTCAGCTGTATGAGTCAGCTGGCTGGCTAGTGAGCTAATGAGCTAAGTCAACTGGTTGAGTCAGCTGGTTGTATCCTCAGCTAACAAGTTAAGTCAGGTGATTGAGTCAGATGGCTGTCTCCTCAGCTAACCAGTTAAGTCACCTGGCAAAGTCAGTTGGCTAGCTCGTCAGCTAATAAGTTAAGTCAGCTGGCGAAGTCAGCTGTCTAGGTCATCAACTAAGGAGTAGTTAGCTAAGTCAGCTGGATAACTAGTCAGCTAGCTAGCTAAGTCAGCTAGCTAACTAGTTAAGTCACCTAGTTAAGTCAACTACTTATGTCAGCTAGCAAACTAGTCAAGTCAGGTAGCTAAGTCAGCTAGCTATCTAGTTAGGTCAGCAATCTAAGTCAGCTGTTTAAGCCAGTTGGCTAGCTAGTTACCTATCGACTAAAGTCAGCTGGTTAAGTCAACTAGATAGCTAGTTAGTTAACGAGTTAAGTCAGCTGCTTAAGTCAACTAGCTAGCTAGTAAGCTAAAGAGTTAAGTCAGCTGGCTGAGTCAGTTAACTAGCTAGTTAGCTAATGAGTTAAGTCAGCTGGTTAACTCAGCTAGCTAGCTAGTTAGCTAACGAGTTAAGTCAGCTGCTTAAGTCAACTAGCTAGCTAGTAAGCTAAAGAGTTAAGTCAGCTGGCTGAGTCAGTTAACTAGCTAGTTAGCTAATGAGTTAAGTCAGCTGGTTGAGTCAGCTAGCTAGCTAGTTAGCTAATGAGTTAAGTCAACTGGTTGAGTCAGCTAGCTAGCTCGTTAGCTAATGAGTTGTCAGCTAATTAAGTCAGCTAGCTAGCAAATTAGCTAATGAGTAAGCTAACTCATTCGCTAGCTGGTTAAGTCAGCTAGCTGGCTAGGTAATTAACTTCTTAAGTCATCTAACTATGTAAGTCAGCTGGCTAGCTAGGTAGCTAGCTAGTTAAGTCAGCCAGTTAAGTCAGTTGGCTAGCTAGGTAGCAAGCTAGTTAAGTCAGCAAGTTAAGTCAGCTAGCTAGCTAGTTAAGTCGGCTAGTTAAGTCAGCTCGCTAGCCAGCTAGTTAGCTAAGTAGGTAGCTAGATAAGTCAGCTGGCTAAACAGCTGACTAGCTAGTTAAGTCAGTTAGCTAAGACAACTGGCTAGCCAGCTAGATATTTAGGTTGCTAGCTAGTTAATTCAGCTGGCTAGCCCATTAAGTCAGCTAGTTAAGTCAGCTGGCTATCCAGCTAGCTATGTAGGTATTTAGCTAGTTAAGTCAGCTGGCTTGCCAGCTGGCTAGCTAGTTAAGTCATCTAATTAAGTCAGCTGGCTAGCCAACTGGCTAGGTAGGTAGCTAGCTAGTTAAGTCAGCTGGCTAGCCAGCTAGCTAGCTAGTTATGTCAGATAGTTAAGTCAGCTGGCTAGGCAGCTGGATTGGTAGGTCGCTAGCTAGTTTAAGTCTGTTGGCTAGCCAG
>NW_007050866.1:0-336 GCF_000164805.1 Carlito syrichta | reverse complement strand
TTTGTCCTTCTTTATGGCTGCATAATATTCCATTGTGTATATGTACCACACTTTTAAAATTTAGTCCAGCTTCAATGGGCAAAATGTTTAGTTCTATGTATTTACTAGTGTAAATCGAGCTGCAACAAACATACGTGTGCAGGTATCTTTTTTGTAGAATGACTTGAATTTCTCCGGGCATACTCGCAATAGAGAAATTGCTGGATCATGTGGAAGGTCAATTTCTATTTCTTTCAGAATCATCACACTGTCTTCCAAAGAGCACTAGTTTGCATTCTCACCAACAGTGCAGAAGAGTTCCTTTTTCTCCACATCCTCGCCAGCATCTGTTGTTAT
>NW_007050865.1:0-336 GCF_000164805.1 Carlito syrichta | reverse complement strand
CACCGAGACCCCAGCCCCTCCCAACTGGGAGAAAGCCATCAAGCTCCTCCCACGCCCAGCTCCCAGCCTTCCAGCGCCACCCACCTGCTGTGCCGCTGACCCGTTCCCTCCGTCCCAGTCTCCGTCCTCCAGAAGCCAGCCACCCACCCCCTAAGATCCCAGCCGTCCCCAAGCCCTGCAGGCTGCCTCAGCCCCGTCCTCTGTGGTTTTCTTGCTCGGGGGGGCCAGCTTGCGGACCCCCATGCCGGGGCACGCAGGCAGCCCCCTCGCGAGAAAGGTGTGCAGACCAGAAGAGCGGAACCGCAGCGGACGCCTACGACATTTCGAGGCGGAGTT
>NW_007050864.1:0-349 GCF_000164805.1 Carlito syrichta | reverse complement strand
GAGCCAGGAAAAATGGGATTGTGGGGGAAGAAATGTCCCTGGGTGAGGGATGTGTCCCTGGCTTTTCTTTCAGAATGTCCTCATTACCGATGGAGGGTCAGCCTGCCTGTTGCACATTTCTTACCTTGGAGATGAGAGCCGGGAGGAACCCAGCCAGGGAGGTTTGAGAACTTCTGCACCAAAGCAGGGTCAGTCATTGGGGGGATTGGTGCTGGAGGGTGTTGAGTTGGGGGAATGTCACATGTGGGGGAGTTGGGTGGAGAAGGACTGAGGGCAGAAGATTTTCAATAAATGGATTTCTTTCTTTCTTTCTTTCTTTCTTTCTTTCTTTCTTTCTTTCTTTCTTTCT
>NW_007050863.1:0-338 GCF_000164805.1 Carlito syrichta | reverse complement strand
TTTTTTTTTTTTTTTTTTTTTTTTTTTCTTTTTTCTTTCTTTTTTGAGTTGGAGTCTGTCTGTCACCCAGGCTGGAGTGCAGTGGCACGCTCATGGCCACCCCCTGCTGGGCTCTGATGATCCTTCCACCTCAGCCTTCCAAGTAGCCAAAACTACAGGCATGTCACGCCTGGCTAATTTTTGTTTTAAATTTCCTGTAGAGGCGAGGTCTCACCAAGTTGGCAGCCAGGTTCAGTGGCTCAGCCTGTAATCCCGTGCTTTGAGAGGCTGAAGTGAGTGGATTGCCTGAGCCCACAGGTTTGAGATCCGCCTGGGCAACTTGGCGAGACCTCATCTCT
>NW_007050862.1:0-898 GCF_000164805.1 Carlito syrichta | reverse complement strand
TTTTCTTACCAAAGACAAGTATTTAAGAATTTGAGAAAGAATAGAAATGTTTCTATAAGTAACAAAACATAATTTTACATACTTTCAGTTTTATCAACTTATTTATTTATTTATTTATTGTAGGTTAATCAATTTTAATGGAATCAAATGATCGTACAATAAAATTTTATATACATTCACAAAAGTGTCTTGCAACTTGGTCTGGGAATTGTAGAAAGAAAGCAACGAGGAGCACATCCTAGTGGAGATTCTCTATTTGGAACTGTTTTATCAATTTATTTAAACTAACATCACAGGCGCAGACTCCTGATGAATTACATCCAAAGGTATTCCAAATATGAGCTCTGGGCACTGTGAGTCAGGAAGTGGCACATTCAAGAGTAGCAGAGAGCTACTCATGTTGTCCTGATCTTCACAACGGAGGCCTCTGTAGCTCTTTGATTAACAGAGTTTGGTTACCCAGGAGCCTGGCAAGGATTAAATCTGAAGCACAAAATAGTGGAGAGAGAACAGGGAGAAAATATTCTCACTGTTAACCAGGGTTGTAGATACAAGAAAAGTGGATCTGACTCTATTGCTATATGTTTCTAACAGTTTCTCAGATACTGTCTTTGAATGTACCTAGTAACAAAATTTTTCTCAGATACTGTCTTTGAATGTACCTAGTAACAAAATTTTTCTTTCCTTAAAAAATCCCAACAATGTATGCCATATTCAAAGTATAGGCATGATGGTGTTTACCAAGTCTCTGCCAGATCAATCTTCTAAGATACCCGGTAGCACTTAATATAATGTTGGACTGAATCAAAGGCTGTATTACTCAAGACTGTCTTAAGAGCAGAACCAATAAAATATATAGACATTAAATATAAAATATATATATATGGGATTAGCCCAT
>NW_007050861.1:0-424 GCF_000164805.1 Carlito syrichta | reverse complement strand
AGGGGGCAGCGAGAGGAGAAGAGGGTCTTCCCAAGGCACCATCAATCACAAACCCCCAGGGTATTCTTGAACTGTTGGACCTCGGGCCCCACTTTGCACTGCCCCAGGGCATTCATCACCCCAATCAGAATGATGATCAATAAACAGTACCAATATGCCTAGAGCCAGCAGGAGGGAGTCAGGTGAGAAGACCTCTGAACACACTGTCCTCGCTTCCCACCTCCCCATTTCCCTTCCCTCTGCCTGGCCTCTGCTATGAAGGCCCTGTCCCTTCCTCCCCGTCTGGGTCTGTCCCTTTCTCCTGGTATCTGCCTGGGCTTGTCCCTTCCTCCTCATCTCTGCCTGGCCGTGGACCTTCCTCTCCATCTCTGCCTGGTCCTGTTCCTTTCTCCCCCTTTTCAGGCCCGGATGCTTCCTACCCCTC
>NW_007050860.1:0-338 GCF_000164805.1 Carlito syrichta | reverse complement strand
CAAACCCAACAGCTTAGCACAACAAACACTCTCTCAGTTTCTGTCCATCGGGAATCTGGGTGTGGCAGCTGGGTGCCTCTGGCCCAAAACGTCTCATGAACTTGCAGTCAGGCCATTGACTGGGCTGTGGGCTCATCTGAGGGCTTGACTGGGGGAGAGGGGGATGGCACTGAGGGTCGTGTGTGTCATGGTGGTCGGCACTGTTCCCTCGCCTCGTGGACTTCTCCTTGGGGCCGCCTCGTGACAGGACAGCCGGCTTGCCTGGGGTGAGTGGCCTCAGGGTGAGAGGGAAAGAGAACATCTCAGGCAGTAGCCACTATCTTTTTTTTTTTTTTTTT
>NW_007050859.1:0-822 GCF_000164805.1 Carlito syrichta | reverse complement strand
CTAGGCAGTTAAATCAGCCTGCTAGCCAACTGGCTAGCTTGTTATGTTACCTAGTTAAGTAGGCTGGCTTGACAGCTGGCTACCTAGGTAGCTAGATAGTTCAGTCAGCTGTCTAGCCCACTGGCTATATAGATAAGTCACTTAGTTATGTCATCTGGCTAGCCAGCTGGCTAGCTATATAGCCAGCTAGTTAATTCAGCTGATAAACAATCAGGGTAATTATTTAAGGCAGGTAGTTATGTCAGGTGGCTTGACAGCAGACTAGCTATGTAGCGAGATAGTTAATTAGTTGGCAAGCCAGCCGACTAGCTAAATAAGTCATCTAGTTAATTCAACTGTATAGCCAGCTAGATAGATATATAGAGAGCTACTTAAGTCAGCTGGCCAGCCAGCTGGCTCACTAGTTAAGTCATCTAGTTGAGTCACCTGGCTAGTGAGCTGGGTACATGGTTAAGTCAAGTAGTTAAGTCAGCTGCTAGCCAGCAGACAAGGTAGGTAGCAAGCTAGTTAAGTCAACTGGCTATCAAGTGGGATAGCTAGTAAAGTAAGTTAGTTAATTCAGTTGGTTTCCAGCTGGTTAGCTAGGTAGCTAGCTAGTTAAGTCAGCTGGCTAGCCAGCTCACTAGCTGGTTAAGACAGCTAGTTAATACAGCTGACCAGCCAGCTGGTTAGCTAATTAACTCAGCTGGACAGGCAGCTGGCTAGCAGGTTATGTCAGCTGGTTAAGTCATCTGGCCAGCCAGCTTTCTAGCTAGGTAGCTACATAGTTAAGTCAGCTAGTTAATTCAGCTGGCTAGCTAGGTAACTAGCTAGTTAAGTCTG
>NW_007050858.1:0-353 GCF_000164805.1 Carlito syrichta | reverse complement strand
GTAGTTCCGGCTACTTGGAAGGCTGAGGCAGAAGGATTGCTGGAGCCCAGCAGGTTGAGGGCGTGCCACTCCAACCTGGGCCACAGAGTGAGACTTTGACAGCACTCCCCCCGCCAACTAAAAGCCCTCCCCAGTCCAGATGCTTCCCTTCCTCCTGTTCCAGCGGAAGACGCACCCCTTCCAACAGCATCCTGGCTTCAAAGATCATTTCACACTCTTGTATTTTCAACTTTTCTCTCTCGACTGTATTTTTACCATCAATATCTGAACACATTCAGATCTTTTCTTTTTTTAGTTGGAGTTTCGCTCTGTTGCCCAGACTGGAGTGCAGTGGCCGCTCCCGGCCACCACAG
>NW_007050857.1:0-730 GCF_000164805.1 Carlito syrichta | reverse complement strand
GCTTGCTTGCTACATTGCTAGCTAGGTAGCCAGGTAGTTATTTCAGCTAGTAAATTCAGGTGGTCATTTAGGTAGCTAGGTAGTTAAGTCAGTTATTTAAGTCAGCTGGCTAGCTAGTTAAGTCAGCTATATTAAGTCAGCTGGCTAGTCAGCTGCCTGTCTGGGTAGCTAGCTAGTAAAGTCAGTTGGCTGGCCAACTGCCTTGCTAGTTAAGTCACTTAGTTAAGTAACCTCACTTGCCAGCTGGTTAACTAGGTAGCTAGCTAGTTAAGTCAGCTGGCTAGCCATCTGGCTAGCTAGTGATGTCATCTAGTTAAATCAACTGGCTAGACAGCTGGCTAACTAGTTAAATCAGCTAGTTGAGTCAGCTGGCTAGCCAGATGGCCAACTTGTAAAGTCAGCTAGTTAATTCAAGTGGCTAGTCAACTGCCTACCTAGATAGCTTGCTAATTAACTCAGCTGGCTATCCAACTGGCAAGCAGGTTGTCAGCTAGTTAAGTCAGCTGGCTAGCCACCTGGCTATGTAGGTATCTAGCTAATTATGTCAGCTGGCTAACCATATGGTTATCTACTTAATTGAGCTTTTAAGTCAGCTGGTTAACTGTCTGGCTAGCTAGGTACCTGGAAAGTTAAGCGGGCTGGTTAGCAGGCTGGTCATGTAGGTGGCCAGCTAGTTAAGCAGGCTGGGTAGCCGGCTGACCAGCAGGGTGACTGGATAGTTAAGCCGGCT
>NW_007050856.1:0-1110 GCF_000164805.1 Carlito syrichta | reverse complement strand
TGCCTGGGCACAGTGGCTCACACCTATAATTCCAGCACTTGGAGGCCGGGGTGGCAGGATTGCTTGAGCCCAGGAGTTCAAGACCAGCCTGGGCAACATAGCGAGACCTCACCTCTACAAAAAATTAAAAAATTAGACGGGCATGGTGGTGCACACCTGTAGTCCCAGCTATTCAGGAGGCCGAGCTGGGAGGATCACCTGAGCCCAGGAGGTTGAGGCTATGGTGAGCCTTGATCATGCCGCTACACTCCAGCCTGGGCAACAGAGTGAGACCCTGACTCAAATACGTAAATAGATAAAAATAAAAATAACGAAAGTCTCTTTCACAAACTAGGCAAGTGCGATGGCTCCATCTTCTTAACAAGGAGCTTCTCTTAGTTCGTTTTCTTCAGGGGAGAATGCTCCCCCGACTGGCTTTCGCTCCTGGCTCCTACCACTCAGTTGGGTCGTCTTGAGAAGGGCTTCAGTTGTCCTGCTGGGCTTCAGTTTTCCCAGCCAGGCAGTAAGAGAAACATCATGATCTCCGGGGGAGGTGGCAAGGCCAGACAGGGAGAGAGAGGGCTGTCACGGGGCTCTGGGCTGCCTCTCGGGCAAGCAGGGTGGTCGAGTCCTTTCAGCACCCTCAGAGCCTTGACTGTCAGGGCTCTGTTTTTGCCTACTATGAATAAAGTTGGACAGGCTTCTCCCACCTGGACAGGCTTCTCCCACCTCATAGCAGAGCATGGGTGACTGAGGCCTAGAAAGGGACAGAGGCCAGAATCGCTCAGCTCGCCTAGGTCGGGTGCGGCCCCTGACTTCTTGTCCTGAGCTCTCTCTGCCCCCAGAACCGGCCACGTCCTCTCCCTGGGGTGAGGGAAAGCTCGCTCCCTTCCTGCCAGGGGTTGGACACTCCTGGGGGCCCCCCCCAGGCTCAGCTATCTCCACCTTCCAGCCTGAAACTCAGGCTTGTGCTTGGAGCTGCGCCTGACTGCGGTTACCTATCGCCACCTACAGGACATATTGAGAACGACATGCCACGTGGCTTCTCTGCGCCCCAGGCTCATGGAACTCCAGGCTGAGAAGGCACCCAATTAAAAAAAAATCAAGGTCTCACTCTGTTGCCTAGGTTGG
>NW_007050855.1:0-348 GCF_000164805.1 Carlito syrichta | reverse complement strand
TTAGCTAGGAGACTTAACTTTTTGGCTGATGAATTGACCTACAAATTAGCTGGTTTAACACATTGGCTAACTACTCAACCGACTTGTCAACTGGCTTAACAAGACGGCTGACTAGTTGGCCGACTAGTTAACTGGGTTAACTAGCTGACTAAAGAGTTTGCCCTCTATTTAGAAAGGTTAACTTGCTGCCTGCTGGTTTACTGACCAAATTAGCCGGCCTACTAGTTGGCCAACAGGTTAGCTGACCTAAATTGTCGACCGAATATTTAGCTGAGTTAACTTGTCAGCTGACAAGTTGGAAACTTGTTGGCCGATTTGTTAGCTGACTTAACTAGTTGGCCGGCTAGT
>NW_007050854.1:0-432 GCF_000164805.1 Carlito syrichta | reverse complement strand
CCTCTCCATTCCATTCCACTCCATTCCATTCCTCTCTGTACCACTACATTCCTATCCATTTTGTTGTATTCCATTCCATTCCTTTCCATTCCTCACCATTCCATTACTCTGCATTCCATTCCTTTCCATTCCATTCCGTCCCTCTCCATTCCATTACTCTCCATTAAATTCCATTCCTCTCTATTTCATTCCTTTTCATTCAATCTTTTCCTCTCCATTCGATTCCATTCCACAAAATTGAACTCCATTCCATTTCATTTCATTCCGTTCCATTCCGTTCCATTCCATTCCATTCCTCTACATTCCATTCCATTTCATTCCATTCCATTCCTCTCCATTCCATTACTTTCCATTCCCTTTATTGCATTCCAGTCCTCTCCATTCCATTCACATCCATTCCATTCCATTACACTTCATTCCTCTCCATTCCAT
>NW_007050853.1:0-525 GCF_000164805.1 Carlito syrichta | reverse complement strand
CAAACAAGCTATCTAGCTGTCTATCTAGCTGACTTAACTAGCTAGCTAACTGGTTAGAGAGCTGGCTTGCTGACTTAACTATCTAGCTGATTAGTTAGTTAGCTAATAAACATCCTGGCTACCTAGCTGACTTAACTAGCTAGCTGAATAGTTAGCTGACTTGCTAGCTGACTTAACAAGCTAGTTGCCTAGCTTGCTGACTTAACTAGCTGAGTAGCTAGTTGGCTGGCTAGTTGGCTAGCCAGTAGACATAACTGACTAGCTACCTGGTTGGATAGACTGCTAGGCAACTGGATTAACTAGCTAGCTACCTGGCTGTCTAGTTGGCTAGGCTGATAGCTAGATAGCTAGAAGTCTGGCCAGCTGGCTAGCTAGCTGAATTAAATAGCAAGCCGGCTGGCTGGACAGTCTGATAGCCAGCCGGTTTAACTAGCCAGCCTCCCTGCTTGTCAGCTGGCTAGCCATCTGGCTTAATTATATGGCCACCTATCTGACCAGCCTGTTAACCAGCCTTCTTAACTTGCC
>NW_007050852.1:0-414 GCF_000164805.1 Carlito syrichta | reverse complement strand
TGTAGCTCCCGCTACTTGGAAGGCCAAGGCGGAAGGATCTCGGGAGCCCAGCAGGTGGAGGCTGCGGTAGCCGGGAGCGTGCTACTGCACTCCAATCTGGGCCACAGAGTGAGACTCCAACTCAAAAAAAAAAAATTTATATATATATAAAGGACCATCTCACTAGTTTTGGAAAGATTCACTGAGTCTGAAGATAACAGATTTCAAAAGTGTGATTATGATGTGGAAAAACAGAACATTTCACATATATCCAGCTGATTTTACATTGAATATACAAGCTAGTATATCTGTATATGTTCTTAACATGTGCACAATAATTAAATTATTATATATATTATGCCTGTGGAAAACTCTTGCAGATGTGCTCATGAAAATATTCTTTATAAGAAACTTAATTGTATTTTCCTTGTAATG
>NW_007050851.1:0-914 GCF_000164805.1 Carlito syrichta | reverse complement strand
CATTGAGACACTAAATAGACTGATAACAACCCAGAAAATTGACTCTATCATACAAAAACTACCTACAAAAAGAAAGCAACAAAAGCCTTGGACCAGACTATTTTTCAGTGGAATTCGACAAAACATACAAGAAAGAGCTGATACCAATCCTATTTAAATTATTCTAGGCAATTGAGAAAGGTGGAATTCTCCCCAAATCACTTTATGAGCTAATATCACACTGATATCTCAAATGGGTAAAGATTAAAAAAAAAGAGAGAGAACTACAGGCAAATATCTTTAATAAACATAGATGAAAAAATTCTCAACAAGATTCTAGCAAATTGGATATAATAACATAATCTCAAAAATCATCCACCATGACCAAGTAGACTTCATCCCTGGAATGCAGGCCTGGTTCAACATCTGCAAGACCAAAAACGTAATTAAATACATCAACAGATACATAAACAAGAACTACGTGATTATATCATTAGATACAGAAGGAACTTTTGATAAAATCCAGCATTCCTTCTTGATAAAAACCTCTGAACACCTAGGCATAAAGGGAACATACCTCAAAATAGTAAGTGCTATTTATGATAAACCCACAGTCAGAATATTGCTAAATGGAAAGAAACTGGATTCATTTCACTTGAAAACTGGAAGCCAAGGCTGCCTACTCTCACCCCCTCCCATTCAACATTGTGTTGGAAGTTCTAGCAAGAACAATTAGACAAGAGAAGGGAACCAGGGGTACTCAAATAGGAAAAGAGGAAGTTAAGTTCTGACGATAAGCTTCAACAGCTCAAAACTCCAAGAGAATCTGTCTGACGATAAGCTTCAACAGCTCAAAACTCCAAGAGAATCTGTATAAAACCTACTTGCACTGATAAAGGACTTAGGCAAAGTCTCAGGGTACAAAATAAATATGC
>NW_007050850.1:0-341 GCF_000164805.1 Carlito syrichta | reverse complement strand
TGTATAGCCAGCTGACTTAACTAGGTTACTTAACTAACTAGCCAGCTGGCTTGCAGGCTTTCATAACTGTCTAGTTAGTTAGTTAGCTAGCAGGATAGCCAGCTTACTTTACCAGTTAGCAACCTATACATCCCACTGGCTTGCCAGCTGACTTAACTACCTAGCTTTCTAGCTAACCAGCTGGCTAGCAAGCTGGCTTAACTAGGTGTCTTAACTAGCTAGCCAGTTAGCTAGCCAACTGACTTAATGAGCTAGCTACACAGCTGGCAGGCGGCTAGCCAGCTGACTTAACTAGCTGACTTTATGTAGCCAGCTGACATAACTAGCTGACTTAACTATCT
>NW_007050849.1:0-342 GCF_000164805.1 Carlito syrichta | reverse complement strand
TCCAGCCTGGGGGACAGAGTGAGATTCTTAACTAAAACAACAACAATAATAATAATAATAAAAAGAAAACTTAAAAAAACCCCAAACCTATGGTGCTTTGCCTTTTTTTTTCTTTTTTTGAGTTGGAGTCTCACTCTGTCGCCCAGACTAGAGTGCAGTGACTGCTCCCGGCCACCGCAGCCTCGCCCTGCTGGGCTCTGGTAATCCTTCTGCCTCAGCCTTCCAGGTAGCTGGAACTACAGGCACGCCCTACCACGCCTGGCTCATTTTGATTTATTGTATAGATGAGGTCTCGCCAAGTTGCCCAGGCCGGTCTCAAACCCACGGGCTCAGGCAATCCAC
>NW_007050848.1:0-417 GCF_000164805.1 Carlito syrichta | reverse complement strand
AGCTGGCTACCTCGAAAATGTCAGCTCATTAAATCAATTGTCTAGCCAGCTGGCTAAAAAATTAGTTACATCAGATGGGTAGCCAGCTGACTTACTAGTTATTTCAGCTGGTTTAGTTGACTGGCTATCCAGGAAACTAGCTAGCTAAGTCAGCTAGATATGTCAGCTAGCTAGCTCATTAAGTCAGCTAGTTAATTCACCTAGCTACAAGATAGCTAGCTAGGTAGAAAGCTAGTTAAATCAGCTACATAAGTCAGCTGGGTAGCTAGCTAGCTAGCTAAAGTCAGCTAGTTTAGTCAGATTGCTAGCTAGTTTAGTTAGTGAGTTAAGTCACCTGGCTAGACAGCTGCAAAGGAGGATAGATAGGTAGTTAAGTTAGCTGTCTAGCATGCTAGCTAGCTAGTTAAGTCACCTAGG
>NW_007050847.1:0-401 GCF_000164805.1 Carlito syrichta | reverse complement strand
CCTGGGCACCATTGCAAGACCTCATCTCTACAAAAAATCAAAACATTATATCGGGTTTTTATTGTTGTTGTTGTTTGTTTGTTTTTGAGTTGGAGTCTCATCCTGTTGGCCAGGCTGGAGTGCAGTGGCCACTGTGCACTGAGAACACTCATGGTCACTGCAGCCTTGATCTGCTGGACTTAGGCGATCTTTCAGTCTCAGCCTCCCAAGAACCATAGGCACGTGCCACCACGCCCGGCTAATTTGTTATTTTATTTTATTTTATTTTATTTTATTTATTGTGGAGATGAGGTCTTGCCAAGTTGCCCAGGCTGATCTGGAACCCCTGGACTCAGACAATCCTCACATCTCCGCCTCCCAGTGCTGGAATTACCAGCATGAGCCATTGTACCCACTAATCT
>NW_007050846.1:0-683 GCF_000164805.1 Carlito syrichta | reverse complement strand
GAATAGAGAGGAATGGAATGGAGTGGAATGGAATGGAGTGAAATGGAATGGAATGAAATGAAGAGGAATGGAATGGAAAGAAATTGAATGGAATGGAGAGGAGTCGAATGGAAGGGAGTGCAATGGAGAGGAATGGAGTGGATTGGAATGGAATGGAATGCAGGGGAATGGAATGGATTGGACTAGAGCGAATGTAATGGAATAGAATGGAATGGAATGGAATGGAGAGGGTTGAAATGAAATGGAATGGAATGGTATGGATGGGAATGGAATGGACAGGAATGGAGAGGAATGGAATGGAATTTAATGGAGTAGAATGGAGAGGAGTGGAGAAAATGGAGAGCAATGGAATGGAAAGGAATGGAATGGAATGGAATGGAGAGGAATGAAATAGGGATTGGAGAAAGGAATGGAATAAAGAGCAATTCAATGGAATGAATTAGAGAGGAATGGTACTGAATGGAGAGGAATGGAATGTAGAGGAATGGAATGGAACGGATTGTATTGGAATGGCATGAGGTGGAATGAAATGGTATGGAACGGAATGGATTGGCGAGGAATGGGATGGACTGGAATGGAGTGGAATGGAAAGGAATGAAATGCCGAGGAATGGAATGGAATGGAATGCAGAGGAATTGAGTGGAATGGAATGGAGACGAATGGAATGAAATGGAAAGGCAAGG
>NW_007050845.1:0-345 GCF_000164805.1 Carlito syrichta | reverse complement strand
CGATTCCATTCCATCCATTCCATTCCTCTCCATTCCATTCCATTCCATTCCTCTCCATTCCATTCTTTTCCTTTCCATTACATCTTTCCAATCAATTCCTGTCCTTTCTATTTCTCTCCATTCCATTCCATTACTTTCTCTCCATTCCATTCCTTTCCATACCATCCCATTCCATTCCTCTATATTACATTCAGTTCCAATCCTCCCCATTCCATTTCTTTCCATTTCATTCCATTCTTCTCCATTTCATTCATCTCCCTTCCTATTCAATCCATTCACCTCCACTCCATTCCTCTACATTCCATTCCATTCCATTCCTCTCCATTCCATTCCACTCCATTCCAT
>NW_007050844.1:0-422 GCF_000164805.1 Carlito syrichta | reverse complement strand
TCATAGTGTGTTTATAATGGCCTAGTGGCTTGTGTCTATAGTCCCAGCTACTCGGGAGACTGAGACAGGAGGATTCCTTGAGTCCAGGAGGTTGAGTCTATGGGCCATGATCATGCCCCTGCACCCCAGACTGGACACCAAACCCAACAAAAGCAACAGAATCTTGTTCGCTCACCCTTCTGGAGCCTGGAAGTCTGAAATCGAGGTGGTGGCAGGGCCATGTTCTTTCTGAAGGCTCCAGGGGAGGGTCCTTCGTCGTCTCTTCCCAGAGGTTGTCGGTGATTCTGATGTCCCTTAACTTTTAGATGAATCACTCTTGTTTCTTCCTCTGTCATAACATGGCATCCTCCCCTACGTCTCTCTTTTCTTTTTTTTTTGAGTTGGAGTATCACTCTGTCGCCCAGGCTGGAGTGCAGTGGCAC
>NW_007050843.1:0-345 GCF_000164805.1 Carlito syrichta | reverse complement strand
TCTAAAGTCATACTGAGTTGAGAATAATTCTACACACCTGTGGTCTTCAAACTCTGGTATGCACAATCTTGTGTGAACACGTTCCAGGGTACTCAAAGGCACAGAACAAAATATTGCACGGCTGCCTAGTGTCAAATTTACCTGATTTGGGAGGGAAAGATCTTGAACGTAAATGGAAATGTGGCGTAAAAGAGAAACTTTTTCACGAATTCCTAAGGTAAAGCAGAAAATTTTAAACGTATTTGTACTTATGAATGAGCTGCACTGAACTCCGCCCGGAAGATGTGTGAAGGGGAGACTGAGGAGTGTGTGTGCTCACCCTCGTGTCGTTGAGGAGGGAAAGGC
>NW_007050842.1:0-1528 GCF_000164805.1 Carlito syrichta | reverse complement strand
GTTGCATGGACTTCCTCAAGGCATGGTGGCTGGGTTCCAAGAGGGAGGGAGCTGGGGCTCTTAGGCCTTCCTAAAGCCTTGGCTCATGTGCGTCCCCCAAAACACTTCCTGCACCCCCTATTGGTCAAGCCAGTCACAGTCTCGGCTGTTCAAGAAAGGACTCAAGCTCCACTTCTTGGTGGGAGGAGTGGCATGCAAACCAAGGAAAGCAGAAGAGTTGGACGTTATTATCTTTAGAGACTCACAAGCACAGGCCTCCACCAGCCAAAGAACAGCACCGACCAGCAGGTAAATGTCCAGAGTCTCATATTAGAGATCGTATGCACTGTACTGAATGAACACTCTTCATCCAAGGGACAGGGAGTCTGGAAAAGGCCCACCAAATGGGGAAACAGGCATGGGAAGGGGGCCATCACTCAAGGCAAAGCAATACCACACGTTAAAACCATAAGAAAACTAGAAACCTGGGCTGGGTGCAGTGGCTCATGCCTAAAATCCCAGCACTTTGGGAGGCCGAGGTGAGAGGGTTGCCTGAGCCCGCAGGTTCGAGACCAGCCTGGGCAACTTGGCGAAACTTCACCTCTACAATAAATCAAAAAATTAGCTGGGCGTGGTGGCGCATGCCTGTAGTTCCAGCTACTTGGAAGGCTAAGGCGGAAGGATCGCCGGAGCCCGGCAGGTCGAGGCTGCGGTGGCCGTGAGCGTTATACTGCACTCCAGTCAGGGCGACAGAGTGAGACTCTGATTTAAAAAAAAAAAAAAAAAAAAACTAAAAACCTTTTTTGAATATCCACTATGATCAAACTAAGCCTTGTGCCTCTCTCCCCGGCTGAGTAAAGTGAAAAGAGAACCAGGCTTGGCACCAAAGACCTGGTTGGTCTTTACCTGCCATTTTAATGTCCTTACACAAATCACTTGACTTTTCTGAGCCTCGCTTTCCACGTTTATAAACTGGGAATAATCATCCTTGCCTTAGCCTACTCACAAAGTGCGGTGAAATTCCTGCCTTGCGATTGGTCTTGGCTGCATGACTGAGTCTGGCTTAAGGAATGAAGGAGACATGATGGATGATGGACACCATGCAGAGGCCTGGCCTCTGACACTTCTCATGCAGCCCCCAGTGCTCTCCTTCTGCACATGAGCTGGCTGGAGGCAGACGGACTCTGAGCCCCTGATGGATGGCGGGCCTGCCAGAGGTAGGGAGCCTCAGTGCCCGAGTGCCTGCCCAAAGTGAGTCTACCCCCTTCTCCATCAATCACACTGGACTGTAATCCAAGCAAGAAACGCCTTTGCCATACGCAGCATTGAGCTCTGCGGTTGTTTGTTACAGTAGTTAGAACAGTCTTGTGGATGCCCCGGTGGGGCTGGATATTGAGGGAGAAAGGTCCAAGTGTGAATGGTAACCTTGGCAACAGGATGCCTGTTGGACATCTCCAAGGGAAGATTGGCTGGGCTGCACATCAGCTCCGCCCAAGGGACCGCCACAAGCAAGATTAGCGGATGGGCCACTGAGGATGAATTTCTCTGA
>NW_007050841.1:0-346 GCF_000164805.1 Carlito syrichta | reverse complement strand
TGCTTGGAGAAAGAGAGAGAAAATAAATGCACTTTTTCTTTCTTTCTTTCTTTCTTTCTTGCTTTCTTTCTTTCTTTCTTTCTTTCTTTCTTTCTAACCTTATCTATGCATTCCTGGGTAACACAAGCATTGTGCTGACTCTGGTTGAAAACAACCCCTTTGATGGAGGATACATGCTGAAAGGGAGAATTCTGAATTATGTTCTCTAAATTATCCAAGGCTGGAGAGCAAGTATTGATTTTAAAAATGACTGAGCCAGACCTGGTACAGCAAAGCCCCATCCCTCTCTCCCTCCCTCCCTCCCTGAGCCCCAAAGCACAACAAGAGTTCTCGGGTGCTATGCAGC
>NW_007050840.1:0-346 GCF_000164805.1 Carlito syrichta | reverse complement strand
GGGGCATCCCTGCCCCCAGCCTTCCTGCCTCCATCTGGGACCCCAGAGCTCCCTGGGGAACTTGGAGAAGGCAGGGAGGGAGCCGAGAGCCAGGGGTGGGCAGACCCAGGCAGGGAGCAGGAGGAGATGACCCAGGAGGGCTGGAGGAGATGAGAGGGAGGGGCTCCTGCACCTGCTGCTCTGAGAACAAAGCCAGGCTGATGCAATTCTGGCTGCAAGGCCAGGAGGCTGAGTGGGCATCGGGTGGGGAGGCCGTGGGCAGCAGGGCAGACACAGGTGCCGTGGGGCCTGGCTGGATCTGCAGCCCAAAGTGTGGGGCTCCTTCATGGGGCCCCTGGGTCCCTCC
>NW_007050839.1:0-346 GCF_000164805.1 Carlito syrichta | reverse complement strand
TTTTTCAGGATGCAATCAATGCTGACAGGTGTTCTTTTAGAATCCAGATATGTAACATGGCAGTGTATGTGACCTGCCAAAGAGTGACTAAGTTGAAAGTACCATGAAGTGGTTATGACAGGGTTGCAAAAGAACACACCTTGTATTGTTACCCAAAGTATTCTCTGAAAAGAAATTTAAACATAAAATAGGTTTGCCTTCTACTCAGCCAAAATAAGTACTTCCTTACTGGAGATATCTAGTGTGTATTGAAAGATGTTTTTGAAGGCTCTAAAGTGTATGTGTGGGTGGGTGGATGGGTGGTGTGTGTGTGTGTGTGTGTGTGTGTGTGTGTGTGTGTGTGTGT
>NW_007050838.1:0-617 GCF_000164805.1 Carlito syrichta | reverse complement strand
GCTGCCAGGGCAGCCACTCTGCACTCGCCAGAGCCTCTAGCTCCGGCCGTCAGTTCCAGATTTGGATGAAGCACCACATCACAAGGCGTGGAATCTGCCCACCCCAGGGGATACTCCAAGGTCCAACCATCCTTCCTCCCTCTCTCCTTCCCTCCCTCCCTCCCTCCCTCCCTTCTCTCTTTTTTCCTCCCTTCTTTCTCTCTTTCCTTCTCTTCTTTCTCTCTTCTTTCTCTTCTTTCTTTCTTTCTTTCTCTCTTTCTCCCTCCTTCTTTCTGCTGGTGAGTCACCTCCTTTCCTAGAGAGTTGACTTCAAAGGGCAGACATATGCATTTGAAGTAGCATTAATACATCCCCATCCGAAAATGGATACTATTACCCCTGAGGGATCTCTGACTATATAAAGCATGATTAGGGGATAAAAATCACAGTTCTGATCATCTTTCTTTGGAGGAAGGCTGCAATGTTGAACTAAGAAAAGCAAGAGGAAGACAAAAATAAGTAATGCCTTTATTTCTCAGAGATAGGCTTTGGGTACTTTTGAAATATTTCTCTGCTTATTTTTGTGGTAAAAACAAACATTCAGTTCAGTCTTTATTATTGTGGGTAATAAAGAGAAG
>NW_007050836.1:0-362 GCF_000164805.1 Carlito syrichta | reverse complement strand
TAGACAGCAGGCAAGCCAGCTGACTTAACTAGCTGTCTTAACTTGCTAGCCAGCTGGCTATCCAGCTGACTTAACTAGCTAGCTACCTAGTAGAAAACTGGCTAACCAGCTGACTTAACTAGATGACTTAATTAGCTAGCCAGATGGTACCCTATTGACTTAACTAGCTCACTACCTAGCTTCCCTGTTGTCTAGCCAGCTGACTTGAATAGGTAACTTAACTAGCTGACCTGCTTGCCAGCCAGTAGATTTTAACTAGCTAGCTACCTAGCTGGACAGGGGAATAACCAGCTCAATTAACTAACTGACGAAACAAGCAAGGCAGCTCCTTAGCCAGCTGACTTAACTAGCTAGCCTGCTGT
>NW_007050835.1:0-350 GCF_000164805.1 Carlito syrichta | reverse complement strand
TTTAAATTTTAATACTTTATAATTTCTACTTTCAAATTTGTCTGAATAGCTTGTATAATAATAATAATAATAATAATAATAATAATAACTGCCCTGCTGGGATCATAAATCAAGTGAGACAAAGGCCTTGTGGGTTATCAGAGTTCAACTAAAAAAACACAAAACTTTGAGTGGACAATCCTCTAAAGGAAAGATCAAAAGAAGAGAAATGTATTTGGTCCTACTTTTGAAGTTTTCCCCTTGGATTGCATGCAGATCCTTAACATTGGGCATGAAGGCCAAGCAAGAAACCTTGCCTCAGAGCTTATGGTCATTCTTTTTTATTGCAGGAGCCACAATAGCAGTGTTGG
>NW_007050834.1:0-350 GCF_000164805.1 Carlito syrichta | reverse complement strand
AAGATAGAGATGCTTGGGGAAATGAGGCTTATAAATACCTGTCCCAAGCTGGGATCAGTGACTCAGCCTCTTATCCCACGCCTTGGGAGGCTGAGATGAGTGGATAGCCTGAGTTCGGGGGTTCAAGACCCATCTGAGCAACTTGCTGAAACCTCATCTCTACAATAAATCAAAAAATTAGCTGGGTGTGGTAGCACATGCTTGTAATTCCGGCTACTTGGAAGGCTGGGGGGGAAGTATTGCTGGAACCCCAGCAGGTCGAGGCTGCTGTGGCCCAGGGCAACAGAGAAAAACCCCAACTCAAAAAAATAAAAAATAAAAAATAAAAATAAAATCCTGTCCCTGCTTTT
>NW_007050833.1:0-350 GCF_000164805.1 Carlito syrichta | reverse complement strand
TTCAAATCGTCTCCATCCCATTCCTCTCCATTCCATTCCATTCCATTACTCTCCATTCAACTCCATTCCATTCCTCTCCATTCCATTCCACTCCATTCCATTTAATTCCACTGCATTCCACTCTCTTCCTTTTCATTCCATTCCATTCCTGTGCATCCATTACATTTCTCTCCATTCCATTCCTATGCTTTCCATTCCACTCCATTCGATTTCCTTCCTTTCCATTCAATTCCTCCCTTCCATTCCATTCGATTCCTCTCTATACCAATCCATTCCATTCTTCTGCATTCCACTCCTCTCCATTCCATTCCGTTCCAATCCTCTCACTTCCATTGCTTGCCATTCCTCTC
>NW_007050832.1:0-351 GCF_000164805.1 Carlito syrichta | reverse complement strand
TGGCTAGCTGACTTAACTATCTAGCTGATTAGTTAGTTGACTAGATAGCTGACTTAAATTCCTAGCTGACAAGCAACCTGACTACCTAGCGGACTTAACTAGCTAGCTGAATAGTTAACTGACTTGCTAGCTGACTTAAATAGCTAGCTTGCTAGCTAGCTGACTTAAGTAGCTGACTAGTTAGTTGCCTGGCTAGCTGGCTAGCCAGCTGGTTTAACTAGCTAGCCACCAAGCTAGTCAGCTGGCAAGCCAACTCTCTTAACTAGCTGCATTAACTAGCTAGCCAGCGGACTTGCCAGCTGACTTAATTACCTAGCTACCTAACTAGTGGGCTAGTCAGTTGACTTAACT
>NW_007050831.1:0-353 GCF_000164805.1 Carlito syrichta | reverse complement strand
TTTTTTTGAGTCAGAGTCTCACTCTGTCACCCAGGCTGGAGTACAGTGTCTCATGCTCATGGTCACCCCAGCCTCGACCTGCTGGGTTGAGGCCATCCTTCCACCTCAACCTTCCAAGTAGCTAGAACTACAGGCACATAATACCACATCCAGCTTATTTTTTTATTTATTGTAGAGTCGAGGTCTCACCAAGTTGCCCAGGCTGGTCTTGAACCCCTGAGCTTAGGCACTCCTCTCGTCTCAGCCTCCCAAAGTGCTAGGATTACAGGCTTGAGCCACCAGGCCTGGCCAAACTTTATGTTAAAAGGGAGGCTGAGGTGAGTGGATTGCCTGAGCCTGCGGGGTCGAGACCC
>NW_007050830.1:0-352 GCF_000164805.1 Carlito syrichta | reverse complement strand
GGGCTCAGGCAATCCACTCACCTCAGCCTCCCAAAGTGCGGAATTACAGGCTGAGTCACCGAGCCCAGCTTAATGTGTTTGTTAAATCTACTGTCTTAATCTGGAAGACTTGGAAGGTATATCCTTAGAACCAAAAAATATTGGATCATATTGCATTTTGTTTCTTTGGCAAAGACTGCCAACTGTAATCAATGTTTCTATTAAGGGACAGGCAGGATTATTCAGACCTTTTCTCTCTCTTCAGCAGAGTTGTTTTTTTCATCTGAGAACTAGTGTTTCTTGTTAGGGTTCTTCTCAGGTTGTGTGTGTGTGTGTGTGTGTGTGTGTGTGTGTGTGTGTGTGTGTGTGTGTG
>NW_007050829.1:0-799 GCF_000164805.1 Carlito syrichta | reverse complement strand
CATGCTTATCAACTTGTTATTTATTTCATTCACAGTATTCTTTATTACTGTTATCTCAGATATCAGCTCCTTCCTAGTTTCTTCTTGTGTCTCCTCAATTCTTTTTAGTCTCTCCATTATTGTTTTGATATCTGCATTTGCATTTTGAGACCCTTCATTCTGGGGACTTTGCATTGTTTGTATTCCAAAGTCAATTTTCTCAGTGTCTGCTCTCCCAGGCGTCTGGGAGAGACCCATACTCTTCTTTTGGTTTTTCTTCATTTCTGTAGATTTTTCTCCCTTTACCCCTTTCCCTCCCCCTCTTCAATTCTGTTTTTGAGGGAAGGTGGGGTTGCTTTTATTTCTCTTCTGCAATGACCTGTTCTTCCTTATGAGGGTCTTCTGGTTTTGTTCACTTTTCCCTCTGTTTTACAGTCTGTCTATTCAGCAGTTTGCAGTCTTGGTCCGTTCAGAGAATCTCACAAGTTCACCTATGCCGTCGCCATCTTGCCCCGTCTCCTATTTTTATTTTTAAAGAATGTACTTACAAATGTGGTGAGAGTTTGGGCTGGAAATACCGGTAAGTACATAGAAAACTAAGCAAGTTATCAAAAGCAATAGTTAATTCCAGAAAAAAGAATAATCATAGTATATTTTTATTTTCTGTTTAGAGAAGGAATCATAGTACACCATGTACTCTCCTCTGAATCGCATTTAGATAATCATGATACTGAAAATCTTGAATACTGAACATATTGAACTACTATCCTGAATATTAACCTTGAACTAAGGTTACAATATATCTATAAAGAGAAATGGG
>NW_007050828.1:0-352 GCF_000164805.1 Carlito syrichta | reverse complement strand
TTATTCGCCATTCGATTCCTCTCCATTCTACTCCATTCATTTTTTGTTTCATTCCATTCCTTTCCATTCCGTTCCATTCCATTCATTCTGTTACATTTTACTCAGTACCATTCCATTCCAATTCACTCTATTCCATTCCTATCCATACCATTCCATTACATTACATTGTGTTACCCTCCTCTCCATTCTATTACTCTCCATTCCATTCCATTTCATTCACTCCATTCCATTCATTCCATTCCATTCCTTTTCATTCCATTCACCTCCATTGCAATCCATTCCATCCATTCCTCTCCCTTCCACTCCATTCCATCCCTCTCCATTTCTCTGCATTCCAGTCTTCTCCAATCCT
>NW_007050827.1:0-352 GCF_000164805.1 Carlito syrichta | reverse complement strand
GAAGGGCTTCAGCTTCCCAGGCTGACCCTGCGGCCTGGGGTCTCCGGCCCACAGGACCCTATCAATCAGGTGGACCTCCAAGGCCGGCTCCCAACAGGAATGCAAGTGGCTTTTTTATGACAATCTTAGATGCTTCAATCTTGAAAAGGTGTAGCCTTCCCTTTTGCTCTATATCAGGGGAAAGGTATTTAATTTCTCAGTATTAAGTTTGATGTTAACTGTTGGTTTTCCATAGATGTTATTTATCAAGTTGAGGAGGTTCCCTCTATTCCTTATTTGCTGAGAGTTGTAAGAAGATGTTAGATTTTGTCAAATGGATTTTCTACATCTATTGATATGATCATATGATTTT
>NW_007050826.1:0-2052 GCF_000164805.1 Carlito syrichta | reverse complement strand
CACTGGGTGACAGAGTGGGACTCTGACTCAGAATAATAATACCAACCACCACCACCACATCCCAGCCTCAGGGGCTCAACCTGGCATCTTGGCCCTTCAGAGACCCAGGCGAGTGGAAAGCCTCAGCCTGCAGGTTTGAGAAGAGACCCTGACACTGGGTGAGACCTTGTCTTGACCATCAAAATTAAATCCAAACATTAGCCAGGTGTGGTGGTGCAGACCTCTGGTTCCAGCCCCTCGGTGGACTGAGGCACGAAGATCGCCTGAGTTCATCAGGTGGAGTCTGCGGTGGCCATGACCATGCCCCTGCATTCGTGCTTGGTTGACAGAGTGGGATTCTGACTCCAAATAATAATAATCACCACCATCACCACCACCATGGCCACCCAATGCGAGGAGTCATCCTCAGGGATGGGAGAGGAAAAGGCAGTTTCCGGCCTGTCATTCACTGGATATGTCAAAGTTGCACACCCGGCACGTTCATCCCATGCCTTCGGCCATGTGCCCCAGAATGCCTCCCTCCACCCTCCAGAGTTGTTCCCCATTGCAGAGACACTTGTGAGCTCACGGAACAGACGGCCTCCAGTTAGGGTGGCCTTTGGGAACAGAGCAATCAAGGATATCTGGTGACGCAGTGGCCAGCCCTGGTTCCAGTTCCCTGGTCTGCCACTTTTGGCCAGGGGGGACCCTTCCTCTCTTGATCACTCGATCGTTCCCCTCCCATGCAGACCTTTCACTTGGGAGCCGTGGATATAGTTCGTGTTGCACGTGGGAAGTTTCTTTTTTGTCACCGGAGGCTCCATGGGCCAGGTTGGGGTGCGGGGGCATGATTGTGGCTCCCGGGGCCTCGACCTATGAGTCTCAGAGTCGGAGTCTCACTGCATCATCCAGGCTGGAGGGAGGTGGATTGCCACACCACAGACTAGGCCTGCCGGGCTCTGGCGAGTATCCTTGCCCCAGCCTTCCAAGGATACTGAAAGACAGGCACACACTACCATGATAGGCTCACTTGGTGTGGAGAGCAGAGATTAGGTATCACCGAGTTGCCTAATTGGGTCTAAGTTCGTGGACTCAGGCAGACCATGGGCATCTGCCTCCCAAAGCCCAGAGAAGATGAGGCTGAGTGCCCGAGCTCGGCCTCAATACTTCATCAAAAACGAACCAGAGGGCCAGGCATAGTGGCCCATGCCTGGAATCCCAGCACTCTGGGAGCCCGAGGTGGAAAGATGGCTGGAGCCCAGGAGCCCAAGGTCAGCTGGGGCCATGCAGGGAGAGCACGTCTCCACACTCATCAAACAGGGCATCTGAGGTCGAGGTGCCCGTCTGCCCAGTGACTCAGGAGGCTAATGTGGGAGGATTGCCAGAGCCCATGATTTCATGGCTGGCGATTAATGATGGTAGTTTCCCCAGGCCCCAGCCTGGTCCACAGACCCAGACACTGTCTCCAAAAACTTCAGAATCTTATACAGATTTTCAACTGCGCATGGTTAGTTCACAGGGCAACTGGCTTTAAAGCCAGGAAAAATAGTATTGGGGACAATGAAATGTCCCTGGGTGAGGGAAGTGTCCCTGGCCTTTCTTGGCAGAAGGTTCTTGTTGCTGAGTGGTTGGGTTGACCTGCCTGGTGCACATTTCTCCCCTCATAGAGGAGAGCTGCCAGGAACCTCTCATAGAGGACAGCCGACAGGAACCCACCAGGAAGCCTCCAGAACTCCCACACCAAAGGTTCAGCCATTTGGGAGGTTGGATCAGGAATTTGCCAAGCTTGGGGGACACTCACATGAGGGGGGGGGGCAGAATGGAAAACCTGAGGGCAGAAGGTTTGCAGGGGAATGGATTTTTCTTTCTTTCTTTCTTTCTTTCTTTCTTTCTTTCTTTCTTTCTTTCTTTCTTTCTTTCTTTCTCTCTCTCTCTCTCTCTCTCTCTCTCTCTCTCTCTCTTTCTTTCTGTCTGTCTTTCTTTCTTTTCTCTCCTAACTTGGTTGCCCAGGCTGCTCTCAAACTGCCCAACTCAGGACATCTTCTCGGCCTGTGCCTCCCAAACTGCTGCGAT
>NW_007050825.1:0-624 GCF_000164805.1 Carlito syrichta | reverse complement strand
GTGACTCCACGTTCCTCTTCTGTCCTGGGTCCCTCTTTCTAGCAGGATCTGAGCCAGTCAGGGGCCTCGTTGGAGCCTGGTTTGACATGGGAGGGGAAGTCCCTCAAGGACACAGCCCTGGGGAGAGGGGCCAAAGGTACCCTGAGACTAGGGAAGTGGGGGCATGTGCCAGGACACTGTGCCCTGGGCGGCCCGACCTTTGCTAGAGCCGCCAAGGTTACATACGTATGTGTCAGTCTTGGCTGTAGCTTTGTGTTTCCTGTCTCCTGCAGTTCCCTGTTCCAGCATTATGATACCAGCTGCTTCCGTGAGGTGTTATGTCCGGACCCCCAGTGTGCCATCTGTAATAGAGCAAGCGCCGAGGTCGAGCGAATGCTGGTCCAGGCGTCTCTGGAAGATGCCGCCACCGTCGTCTCTTGGGCAGCCCCTGGTTCCGTGACCGAGGCGTCATCCACTCTCACCCCGACCCACTCGGCAACCTCTCCCGATGACCTAACAGCAGCCCCTGGATCTGGGCCTTCCCCACCTCCCCCCTCCGATCTCTCCCCTACCCTGATGACCCTGGCAGTGGACGTACCTTCACCCTCGCCACCCGGTGACTCTCTGCCACCAGAGCCTGCTCTG
>NW_007050824.1:0-546 GCF_000164805.1 Carlito syrichta | reverse complement strand
AGCAAACTCACTATGTGTTGAACATTTCCTGAGAGCTAGGCCCTGTCTCAAGGGCTTTAGGAGTTTTATCTCTCTTGACCCATCTGACAGCCCAGTAAGTCAATGCCATGACCCTCTTTTAGTAGGTAATGACATCTGGACTCAGAGAGGGCAAGTGCCTTGCTCAGGGTCACATAGTAGGCAATAGTAAAGCCTGGAGTGCTGAGCACCAAGCAGGCCTGGGGTTTCCACATGTCTTCCACCACGTCCCAAGTAGGCCTGATTGGCCTCATGGAAAGAGATGTTCTTTCCTGAGGTTGGGGCCAGGCAGCTCAAGCTCTGTTCTCAGCTGTGTCACTCACCCTGTTGGGTCTGGGCACAGGCCTACCGCACCACTACCCCCAAGACTGTGTGTCCTCACCTGGAGTATAGGAAAGTGTGTACCTGTCTCTTTTTATGAGGCTAGGCGCCAATATAATATATGCCCAGCCCAGGCATATTGAGTGAGCATCCAGATCATGGTCCGAATCCCATGCTCTTGTGACTTATCTTCCAAGAGCCTGCTAT
>NW_007050823.1:0-2489 GCF_000164805.1 Carlito syrichta | reverse complement strand
CCATTTCGTCTACTCACATTCAGGCTGAATAGTGAAATATTGAAATGTGATTGCTGATCTCTGTCATGAAGTTCCTATAAAGTTTTCTCTGTGTTTGTTTTCTTTCAACTTTTGGGTTGAAGTATGTGTGTGTTTTCAAGTTTCCAGTCAGGATGTAGTCTCCTGTTCTGTTGGGAAGTGTGTGGTCATTCTTTTTTTGTTTTTGATTGGAGTCTCACTCCATCACCCAGACTGGAGTGCAGTGGCACAATCAAGACCGCTGGGGTGTCAACCTCCTGGGCTCCAGGGATCCTTTTGCCTCTACCTTCCAAGGAGCCAGAACAACAGGTGTGCCCTAAGACATCCAGCTAATATTTTTTTAAAAATTGTTGTAGGGATGAGGTCTCACCAAGCTGCCCATGGCAGTCTTGAACCTGCAGACTTAGGCAATCCACTCACCTCACATACCAAACTTCTGGAATTACAGCCTGAGGCACCAAGCTAAGTCTTTTTTAAAATATTCTTTCTTCTGTGCTTAATACATATTTTAAGCATCTTCCATAGAGCTGTTCCAGAAACTGCCTAATCTCTTAGGGATAAGATGTCTGGGAGGTATTTTTATTCTCGACCAATGGTAAGGTTGAATTGGTTGGGTAGGAATTCTTGACTGAAATTTTCTATCTTTGAGGACTTTAACTATTGGACTCCAGTCCCTTGTAGCTTGTAGTGTTTCTGCTGATAGATCTGCTGCTATTCTGATTGGTTTTCCCAATAGGGAATCTGACATTTCTCTCTTGCTGCCTTTAGGATCTTTTTTTTGTACCTACTTTGTGTAAGAAAATTGTTATGTGTCTCGGGGTTGGCCTTCTCATTTAATATCCTGGGGTGGTTCTTGTGTCTCTTGTGTTTGGAAGGTCATTTTTCTGGTGAGATGGGGAAGGTTCTCTCAGATCAACTTTTGTAATGCTTTCCCAAGGTATTCCCCATTTCCCTTTCTTCCTCTGGGATACCATTCATGAGTAGGTGTGGCCTCTTGATATAATCCCACATCTCTGGAGGCTTTGTCTTTTCTCTCTGAGTTTTCTTTCTATGCTTTTTATAGATTTGCTTAGTTCCATGCTTTGGTCTATGTTCCTGGGATTGTTTCTTCTTCTTTCTTAGTTCTGCTTTTCATGCTTATTATCTTGTTATTTATTTCCTGGGTGAAATTTTTTATGGCAAAAATCTCTGTGACAAGCTCTTTCAGCGTTGCATCTTGTCTTCCTTGAGTCTTATTCCCTCTTTTTATCCATTCCCTAATCCCTGTTGTATTCTGGGGCCAGTCGTCGGTGACTTCTATTGTTTGCACTCTGAGGTCTGATTTTTTCAGGCGTTCACCTCGAGATTTTCCACAAAAAATATCCTGCCTGCTATCAAGGCAGCTTTGCTTTTTTTTTTTCTAAATGCATGCCTGTTATCGCTATTCCTCACTAGCTGGCCACGACCTTCAATGCAGTGTTGGACAGGAATAGTGAGGGCTGACAACCTTTTCTTGTTGCTGATCTTATGGTGAAAGCATCTGTTCTTGCACAAACAGTGATGATCTTGGCTGGAGTCTTCTCCAAGAGGACGTTCATCAACTTGAGAAATGATTCCCTGTGGCTGATTTGCTGAGAGTTCTTCAAGAGTGGGCTTTTCTGCATATGTGGTGAAGAGCATGTGTTTTGTTTTGCAGTTATCGACATGTTAGATTAGATTGACTGATTCTTGAATGTGAAACTTGTCTCTCTCTCTCCCTCTTGGCAAAGTGGAAGTCTCAATTAAATTTTGAAGAGACCAGACTCACAATTGGAACTTTTCATGTATACATCTTTAATGTATCTCATTCTGCCTTCAAGTATCGTTACATCATTTTACGTGAGTGGAATCGATTTCCAATAATTCATTTCCATCAATCCGTTCTAAGCCTTTATCCATTCTCGTCATACATTTTGCGATCACATATTATGACCCATTACTTCATCGTTACCGGTTTGTTTCAACAAATAAAGAAATGTTCTCACATGCTAATCCCAATAATTATAATATCAATGCACTTTATAATTCTGTGCACCTGCAAGTTTCCTCTGTAGTCATTTCAGGTAGTGTGAGTTGGAGGATGTTGGATTCACCTATTGTGTGTCTGTAAAAGTCTTGGTCACCTACATTTTGAAAATGGTTGCTGCTGGGTATAATATTCAAGGTGAACAGTGTTCGAGTGTTTTTCTTTTCCTGTAGTGTTTAAAGACGCTGCCTCTCTGTGTTCTGCAGGGCTGTTCCTGGAAGTCTGCTCTTGCGTTATCTTTTGTCGCCACCTCTGTGGGCTTTATCTTTCTCCAGCCTCTTATATGATTTTCTCCTGGTCACTAGTTTTGAGAAATTTAATTATGTGGTGGTTTCAGTGTTTGGTCGGGGGGTGGAGTCTCACTCTGTGACCCAGACTGGAGTGCAGTGGCCACTCCCGGCCACCGCAGCCTTGACCTGCTGGGCTC
>NW_007050822.1:0-354 GCF_000164805.1 Carlito syrichta | reverse complement strand
GCGGGAGGCTGCCTGAGCCCAGGGTTCAGAGAGCAGCCTCCCGCTGGACGACATGACCAGACCTTATCTCGGTGAGTGGTTCCCAAAATAGGGTCAGGTGTGATGGCCCATGGAGTCCTGGCTGCTCAAGCCAATGCAGGAGGATCCCCTGAGCCTTACAGGCCAAGGCTCTGGGAGCCACAATCGTGCCCCTACACCAGAGTCCAACAAACGAAGACTTCAGCACACAAAAGATGCCTCCCACGTGCATCACAAAGATTGTCCACAGCTCCCCAGGGAAAGGTCTGCATGGCTGGGAGATGATGGTGTGATCAGGAGAAAGGACCCCTCTCCACAGCTGAAGGTGGAAAACTG
>NW_007050821.1:0-354 GCF_000164805.1 Carlito syrichta | reverse complement strand
TTGTATTTGAAATTTTATAAATGAATACAACATCTAGCTCAAAGGTGTGGAGATGTACCTAACAGGACAGTTAGTTTGATAGATGAAACGATTTAAAAGTCACAGTGGATCTATCATAAAATTTAATATTTAGTTTAGAGGTTGTGACATAGAATTATGGGGGGGGGGAATGAATTGACAGGTTTCATGGCCATGTCTTTATCTTGTTTGCCACAGAGAAATTAGAGGGTGGTAGTCTTCTTTGTGTACCTTTGTGGGGTGTGTGTGTGTGTGTGTGTGTGTGTGTGTGTGTGTGCGCGCGCGCGCTTGTGTCCGTCTTCCCCGCCCCCCTTTAAATAGAATCTTTTGTAATGT
>NW_007050820.1:289372-293099 GCF_000164805.1 Carlito syrichta | reverse complement strand
CGAACCCGCGGGCTCAGGCAATCCACTCAACTCAGCCTCCCAAAGGCGAGGGATGACAGGCTGAGCCACCGAGCCCGGCTGGACCCATTATTCTTTTATGGAGAGGTGAGAGGGCGGAAAGACAGACAAGATTAAGAGTGAACTGACCTGCTACTGTAACCTGAAAGTTTGTATGTTACCTGGTGAGGGCCCTGTGGCCTTTGCTTTCAGCTATTACTGATTTCTGATTCTCATTTTGTTCGTTTGCTTCTTTTGTCCTTTGTTCTCATTTGGCTCTCATTTTGTTCTTTGGCCCCAAATCCCTGTTAGAAAGGGGAAGGGCCCTGTTAGACGCACAATCAGAAGAACCTTGGCCTCTGAGTCAGGTAATGAGGGCACAGGTCTTGGGTGCTCTCTTCCTCCTTGTCGCTAAGATTAAGTACCTGGACAGGCCCACTTCTGCTTTTGGATTCCCCTTTAAAAAGTGATTGCTGGCCGGGCTCAGTGGCTCAGCCTGTCATCCCGCGCTTTGAGAGGCCGAGGTGAGTGGATTGCCTGAGCCCGCGAGTTCGAGACCCACCTGGGCAACTTGGCCAGCTCTCATCTCTACAATAAATCAAAAATTAGCCGGGCATGGTAGTACGCGCCTGTTGTTCTGGCTGCTTGGAAGGTTGAGGAGGAAGGATCGCTAGTGCCCAGCAGGTGGCCGGCAGCTTGCCACTGCACTCCAGTCTGGGCGACAGAGTGAGACTCCAACTCAAAAAAAAAAAAAATGATTGCTGCTGGGTGTGGTGGTTCATGCCTGTAATCCCAGCACTTTGGGAGGTGAAGTAGAGAGGATTGTCTGAGCCCACGGGTTAGAGATCAGCCCTGGCAACTGGGCGAAACCTCATTTCTACAATAAATCAAAAAATTAGCTGGACATGATGGCACACACCTGTAGTTCCAGTTACTTGGAAGGCTGAGGCGGAAGGATTGTCTGAGCCCAGCAGGTCGAGGCTGCCGTGGCCGTGAGCTTGCCACTGCACTCTAGCCTGGGTGACAGAGTGAGACTTCAACTAAAAAATACAAAAAAACCAAAAAAGTGAATACTGTACTTCCTTATTGCCATTGCCCTCTGTTGCCTGAACGCTGAATCAGGTTCAAGCCTGAAATTCCTCTGCCACGCAGCACCTACACCCTGATTGAGGTCATTCCTTCAAGACCTACTCCCTCTAGTGTTTCAAATCTAGAGCTCCTGAACTTTGAATCTCAAGGTCCCATGAACCTGAAACTTGAACTTTTTCTTGGAGTCCATGTCTTATTATTTTGCTCAGGCATGATCACAGTTTACTGCAACCTCAACCTCCTGGGCTCAAAGTATCATCCCACCTCAGCTTCCCAAGTAGCTGGGAATGCAAGCACACACCACCACACTCAGCTAATTTTCTTAATTTTTTTTCTTTTTTGAGTTGGAGTCTCACTCTGTCGCCCAGACTGGAGTGCAGTGGCCGCTCCCGGCCACCGCAGCCTCGACCTGCTGGGCTCCGGCAATCCTTCTGCCTCAGCCTTCCAAATAGCTGGAACTACAGGCGCGCGCTACCACACCCAGCTAATTTTTTGATTTATTGTAGAGTTGAAGTCTCGCCAAGGTGCCCAGGGAGGTCTCGAACCCACGGGCTCAGGCAATCTACTCACCTCAGCCTCCCAAAGGCACGGGATTACAGGCTGAGCCACCGAGCCCAGCCATCTTGACGATATTAAGTGAAATCAGGCAGTTACAAAAAGATAAATACTGTATGAGTCCACTTAGTTATCCGGGAACACCACCAAGAATACATGAGGGTTCCAATTTATCCATATCTTCTTTGAGCTGGAGTCTATCACCCAGGCTGGAGTACGGGGCAGTCTTGACCTGCTGGGCTCACGCTATCTTTCTGCCTCAGACTTCCAAGTAGCTGGGGCTACAAGTGGGTACCAGCATGCCCGGCTAATTTTTTGACTTATTGTAGAGATAGGTCTCTCCAAGTTGCCCAAACTGAACTCGAATTCCTGGCCTTAGGCAATCCTCTCGTCTCCACTTCCCAAAGTGCTGGGATGACAGGCCTGAGTCCACCTTGCCCAGTCAAACAACTTGTTTTCATAAATGTGCTTTACCTTGTGTTGATCAGCAGAGGGCAGAAAAGCAATACAATTAGCAGAGCCAACGCTCAGTACATAAATTTCGAAAGCTCAGCCAGCTCGGTGGCTCAGCCTGTAATCCCGCGCCTTTGGTAGGCTGAGGTGAGTGGATTGCCTGAGCCCGCGGGTTCGAGACCCGCCTGGGCAGCGAGACCTCATCTCTATAATAAATCAAAAAATCAGCCGGGCGCGGTAGCGCGCGCCTGTAATTCCGGCTACTCGGAAGGCTGAGGCGGAAGGATCGCCGGAGACCAGCAGGTTGAGGCTCCAGTGGCCAGGAGCGGCCACTGCACTCCAGTCTGGGTGACAGAGTGAGACTCCGACTCAAAAAAAAAAAATTGAAAAATAAAATAAAAGACAGATTTACTCTTTGCTTTGATTTATTTTTTGTTTGCTGGACTTTTTAAAGTTGGAGTCTCACTCTGTCGCCCAGACTGGAGTGCAGTGGTACACTCACGGCCACTGGAGCCTCAACCTGCTGAGCTCAGGTGGTCTTTCTGCCTCAGCCTTCCAAGTAGCCAAACTACAGAAGTGTGCCACCACATCTGGCTAATTTTTTTAGTTACTGTAGAGGTGAGGTCTCACCAAGTTGCCCAGGCTGGTCTTGAACCCCTGGGCTCAGGCAAACCTCTTGCTTCGGCCTCCCAAAGTGCTGGGATTACAGACTTGAGCCACCATGTCCAGCCAAGAAAAAATTGTTTAATGTTTAATTATGTTTTCTTTTTTCATACAGACAGGGTTTCAATATTCTGCCCAGGTTCCTCTCGAACTCCTGGGCTCAAGCAATCATCCTACTTAGCCTCCCAGAGTGCTGAGATTATAGGCATGAGCCACTGTACCTGGCTTAATTTTTTTTTTTTTTGTCAGGGTCTCCTTCTGTCACCCTCACTGGAGTACAGTGACGTGATCACCGTTTGCCACAGCTTTGACCTCCTGGGCTCAGGTGATCCTTCGACCTCAGCCTCATGAGTAGTTGAGACTACAGTTGCGTGCCACCGTATCCGACTGATTTTTAAATATTTTGTAGAAACGAGGTCTCGCTATGCTGTCTGGATTGTTCTTAAACTCCTGGGCTTAAACAATCCTCCCACCTAGGCCTCCAAAAGTGCTGGGATTACAGGAGTGAGTCACTGCAACCAGTCAACTTTTTTTGTTTTGTTTTGTTTTTTGACTCAGAGTCTCACTCTGTCGCCCAGGCTGGAATGTGGTGGCACACTCACTGCCACCAGTCTCAACCTGATGGGGTCAAGTGATCCTTCCACCTCAGCCTTCCAAGTAGCTGGAATTACAGGCACGTACCACCATGCCTGGCTAGATTTTTGATTTATTGTAGAGATGAGGTCTCACCAAGTTGCCCAGGCTGGTCTCGAACCACTGGGCTCAGGCAATTCTCTTGCCTCTGCCGCCAAAGTGCTGGGATTACAGGCGTGAGTCACTGTGCCTGGCTACTTTTTTTTTTTTTAGTTGGAGTCTCACTCTGTGGCCCAACTGGAGTGCAGTGGCCGCTCCCGGCTACCACAGCCTCAACCTGCTGGACTCCAGCGATCCTTCCACCTCAGCCTTCTGAGTAGCTGGAACTACAGGCGCG
>NW_007050820.1:286045-288749 GCF_000164805.1 Carlito syrichta | reverse complement strand
TTTTTTATTTATTGTAGAGATGAGGTCTTACTGCCCAGGCGGGTCTCGAACCCGCGGACTCAGGCAATCCACTCACCTCAGCCTCCCAAAGGCGCGGGACAACAGACTGAGCCACCGAGCCTGGCTCAATTTTTTTAAATTTATTGTAGAGATGAGTTTTTGCCAAGTTACCCAGGTTGGTCTCGAAGCCGTGGGCTCAGGCAATCCTCTCACCTCAGTCTCCCAAAGTGCTGGAATTATAGGCGTGAGCCACCGCACCTGGCCAATAAACTATATTTTCTAATCTAAACAAAATAAAATAAAATAAGTGGTCAATTGCATTGTAGGGCTTAAAATCTAGCACATTCGGCCATAAGTTATCTGAATATGTACAAGTGAAAAAATTAGCATATACCCCAATCTATGCATATTTAATTATTTAAAAATTATATGCATTCATTTTTAATTATTATCTTTTTTTTATTTAAGTTGGAATCTCACTCTGTCGCCCAGACTGGAGTGCAGTGGCCACTCCCGGCCACCGCAGCCTCGACCTGCTGGGCTCCGGCGATCCTTCCGCCTCAGCCTTTCAAGTAGCCGGAATTACAGGCGCACGCTACCATGCCCGGCTAATTTTTTGATTTATTATAGAGATGGGGGTCTCGCCAAGTTACCCAGGCGGGTCTTGAACCCGCGGGCTCAGACAATCCACTCACCTCAGCCTTCCAAAGGCGCGGCATTACAGGCTGAGCCACCAAGCCCGGCCTTTAATTATTATCTTGTACCTATTTGAAAACGCTCACATTAAAATTTACTTTTACATACAATAAATATAAACAAAAGTTCTAATACTTTCTTCTCTCATCTCATTGTTTCCAACTCAAAAAAAGAAAAATCAGGTTAAAAGTTGTAGTAGTGGCTCACACCTATAATCCCAGCACTTCGGAAGGCTGAGGTGAGAGAATTGCCTGAGGCCACAGGTTCAAGACCAGCCTGGGCAGCTTGGTGAAACCTCACCTCTACAATAAATCAAAAAATTAGCTGGACTTGGTGGCAAGTGCCTGTAGTTCCAATGACTTGGAGGCTGAGGCAGGAGGATTGCTGGAGCCCAGCAGGTCGAGGCTGCGGTGGCCGGGAGCGGCCACTGCACTCCAGTCTGGGCGACCGAGTGAGACTCCAACTCAAAAAAGAGAAACAAACAAAAACAAATATGGATACGTTTGAGGATAAAATGCAAAACTCAGGGATTTCAAATCTAAAACTCTAGACAAGATGAGTACTTTGGGTTATATCAGGAAGAGGTGGGTTATATCACCTCTCCCACTGGGAAAATGAAAGTGAAAAATTACAATTCCAGTTGTCATGATCGAAGTCAGCCTCATCATTCTCACTTAAGATTATTTCTACAACTTTTCTTTTTGTATTTTATTATTTGGTTTTGTTTTTTCTTTTTGGGTCAGTGTCTCACTCTGTCTCCCAGGCTGGAGGGCAGAGGCACGCTCACGGCCACCTCAGCCTCGATCTGCTGGGCTCAGGCGGTCCTTACTTCTCAGCCTTTCAAGTAGCTGGAACTACAGGTGCACACCACCACGCCCAGCTAATTTTTTGATTTATTGTAGAGATGAGGTCTCACCATGGTGCCCAGGCAGGTCATGAACCCACGGGCTCAGGCAATCCTCTCGTCTCGGCCTCCCAAAGGACTGGGATTACAGACTTGAGCCACTGTGCCTGGCTTATTATTATCAATTTTTGAGTCAAGTCTCACTCTGACACCTAGGCTAGAGTGCAGTGGCAGGGCCACGGCTCACCACAGCCTCAACTTCCTGGGCTCAGGCGATCCTCCCGCCTCAACCTCCCAAGTAGCTGGAATGACAGCTGCACATCACCACATCTGGATAATTTTTTATTTGTTTTAGACATGAAATTTCATTATGCTGGTCTTGAACTCTTGGGCTCAAGCAATTTTTTCACTTCAGTCTCCCAAAATGTGGGGATTATAGGTGCGAGCCACCGCCCCCTACCTATTTCTACAACTTTTTTTTTTTTTTGAATTGGAGTCTCATTCTGTCGCCCAGACTGGAGTGCAGTGGCCGCTCCCGGTCACCGCAGCCTCGACCTGCTGGGCTCCAGCGATCCTTCCGCCTCAGCCTTCCGAGTAGCCGGAATTACAGGCATGCCCACCACGCCTGGATGATTTTTTGATTTATTGTAGAGATGAGGTCTCGCCTGCCCAGGCGGATCTCGAACCACGGACTCAGGCAATCCACTCACCTCAGCCTCCCGAAGGCATGGGATTATAGGCTGAGCCACCGAGCCCAGATGAATTTTTTGATTTATTGTAGAGATGAGGTCTCACCAAGTTGCCCAGGCGGGTCTCGAACCTGCGGGCTCGTGCAATCCACTCACCTCAGCCTCCCAAAGGCATGGGATTACGGCTGAGACACCGAGCCCAGCTGACTTTTTTTTTTTTTTTGAGTTGGAGTCTCACTCTGTTGCCCAGACTGGAGTGCAGTGGCCGCTCCTGGCCACCGCAGCCTCGACCTGCTGGGCTCCGGCAATCCTCCCGCCTCAGCCTTCCGAGTAGCCGGAATTACAGGCATGCCCACCACGCCTGGATGATTTTTTTTTGGATTTATTGTAGAGATGAGGTCTCGCTGCTCAGGCAGGTCTCGAACCCGCGGGCTCAGGCAATCCACGCACCTCAGCCTCCCAAAGGCGTGGGATT
>NW_007050820.1:285246-285834 GCF_000164805.1 Carlito syrichta | reverse complement strand
GCCACTGCAGCCTCGACCTGCTGGGCTCAGGCGATCCTTCCGCCTCAGTCTTCCAAGTAGTATCACTCCTGTCTAGTTTTTTTATTTATTGTAGGGACGAGGTCTCGCCAAGTTGACCAGACTGGTCTCGAACCACTCGGCTCAGGCAATCCTCTTGCCCTGGTCCCCCGAAATACTGGGATTACAGGCGTGAGGCACTGCACCTGGCAACTTATGCTTTTGACTCTGCAATTCCATATATGAACATTTTCTAAGGGGATGGGGACAAAATATGGACAATGATACATAAGCATAGAGTTATAACACTATTCCAACTGCAAACTTGATGATGTTTAATGATAAACGTCTGTGAAGTAAATTGTAGTATACCTAAACAATTGTATATAGTGCAGTCATTAAATTAACTATGTAGATGTTGGTAATTGGAAAAATCCTTTTTTGCAATTATTTTCAATATTCATGCTTAATCTTTTTAAAAAGTTTTCAATTCAGAGTGTACACATGGGCTTTTTTTTTTTTTTTAATTTTTATTTTTTTTGAGTTGAAGTCTCACTGTCACCCAGACTGGAGTGCAATGGTCGCTCCCGG
>NW_007050820.1:278870-285226 GCF_000164805.1 Carlito syrichta | reverse complement strand
AATCTACTCACCTCAGCCTCCCAAAGTGATGGGATTACAGGCTGAGCCACCGAGCCCGGCTTAAGCCCAGGAGTTTAAGAACAATCCAGACAGCATAGCGAGACCTCGTTTCTACAAAAAATTTAAAAATCAGTCGGATACGGTGGCACCCAACTGTAGTCTCAACTACTCATGAGGCTGAGGTCGAAGGATCACCTGAGCCCAGGAGGTCAAAGCTGTGGCAAACGGTGATGTCACTGTACTCCAGTGAGGGTGACAGAAGGAGACCCTGACAAAAAAAAAAAAAAATTAAGCCAGGTACAGTGGCTCATGCCTATAATCTCAGCACTTTGGGAGGCTAAGTAGGATGATTGCTTGAGCCCAGGAGTTCGAGAGGAACCTGGGCAGAATATTAAAACCCTATCTCTATGAAAAAAGAAAACAAAATTAAACAAACAAATTTTTTCTTGGCTGGACATGGTGGCTCAAGTCTGTAATTCCAGCACTTTGGGAGGCTGAATCAAGAGGTTTGCCTGAGCCCAGGGGTTCAAGACCAGCCTGGGCAACTTGGTGAGACCTCGCCTCTACAATAAATCAAAAAAATTAGCCAGATGTGGTGGCACACTTCTGTAGTAGTTTGGCTACTTGGAAGGCTGAGGCAGAAGGACCATCTGAGTTCAGCAGGTCGAGGTTGCGGTGGCCAGGAGCGGCCACTGCACACCAGTCTGGGTGACAGAGTGATACTCCAACTCAAAAAAAAAAAAAAAAAAAATTAAGCTATTGGTATATGAGGTCTGACAGGGAAAGCCAGTGACCTTAGGAAAATTTGTTATGTCGTTCTCAAAAATCTCAGCTTCTGCACCTACAAAATGTTCATTAAGATGTCTACCTCAAACAACACTGAAATAGTGTTTGTCAAGTAACACATAAAATGCTGGCCCATAGGCCAGGCATGGTAATCCCAGCACTTTAGGAGACGGAGATGGGAGGATCACTTGAGACCAGGAGTTCAAGTTCACCCTGGGAAGCATAGCGAGATCTTGCCCCTATATTTAAAAAATAATCATCATTTGAGGCCAGGCACGTGGCTCACACCTATAACCTCAGCACTTTGAAAGGCTGAGGCGAGAGAATTGCTTAGCTCAAGAGTTCGAGACCAGCCCTAGCAACTTGATGAGACCTCATGTCTACAATAAATAAAAAAGCTGGGTGTGTTGGTCCAAGCCTGTAGTTCCAGTTACTTGGAAGACTGAGGCAGGGCTGAAGTATAGCTTGAGCCTAGCAGGTCAAGGCTGCAGTAGCCATGATGGTGCCACTGCATTCCAGCCTCGGTGACTGAGACTCTGATTCAAAAACAATACTTTTCATTACTTTACTTTATTATTATTATTACTATTTTGAGTCAGAGTCTCACTCTGTCACCTAGGCTGGAGTACAGTGGCACACTTACGACCACCGGAGCCTCAACCTGCTGGGCTCAGGTGGTCCCTCCTCCTTAGCCTTCTAAGTAGCTAGAACCATAGGTATGCACCACCATGCCCAGCTAACTTTTTTTTTTTTTTGAGTTGGAGTCTCACTCTGTCGCTCAGACTGGAGTACAGTGGCCACTCCTGGCCACCGCAGCCTCGACCTGCTGGGCTCCGGCGATCCTTCCGCCTCAGCCGTCCAAAGAGCTGGAACTACAGGTGCACGCTACCACGCCTGGCTAATTTTTGATTTACTGTAGAGATTAGGTCTGGCCAAGTTGCCCAGCCGGGTCTCGAACCCGCGGGCTCAGGCCATCCACTCACCTCAGCCTCCCAAAGCACACGATTACAGGTTGAGCCACCGAGCCCGGCTCAAGCATTGTTCCTCATGATGGATCTTCCAGGAAGATGAACTACAAACATAATTATATTGCTTGACCTTTCAGATCCAAGAATTCATAAAGCAGAGAGGTGATTTTATTGGAAAATGGATACTTCTCTATGTAAGTTAACAGAAAAAAAAAATTTTTCAACGACGTATCCTAAGAACACTTTCCACTCCGATTTCTGACGGCCTACCCACATCCACATTCGTTGACTACCATGTCTTCATAGTGTCGGAGGATGACATTGTCATTATTGTCCTGGTAGAGCATGGAGATGGGCGACAGCTTGGTGGGGACGCAGCTGGCCTGGGGGACCTCTGGGTCCGCGGCATGCATCAGGGCTTGCATGAAAGCGTAGTTGGAGCTGTTGAGCGAGATGGTCAGTGAGAAAGGACAATCTCCGTGGCAGTAATTTGCCATAAATCCCTTGGGGGCAATGATCCACTTGTGCCAACCCAGGTCCCGGAAGTTAATGAACAGCTGGTGACGGTGGCAGAGGCTCTTGCATGCAGCCTTGGGGGCAGGGATGGTTGCCCTCCTCTTCCGGGAAGAAGGGTGGCACTGCTCAGGGTCGAGGGTCACTGCCAGCAAGGAAGCATGAACGGAACGTCTCAGTCTGGCGCAGGTGTCTTCAAGCGGGTAGCGCACCCCAGACTCTCTGTCTTCTTTGAGCAGAATCTCCAGGAATAACCCCAAGTTCTTCCGGGGATTGTTATGCCAATTCTTAGCCACGTCCAGCAGGTTGAAGTGAAGGACACCTTGCGGCCATGGCACCGATTGCAATGCAAACATTTTGCCTGGCTTGGGGATGGACTGGCCCCGCCCATGAGGCTCCTGAATCAGGGACAGGAACAATTCCAGGTCTGGCCCCAGGTTATAGTAAGAACTGGGCCCCAGGTCCAGGCCCAGCAGGGCCATTGTTAACTGGTCCTTTCCTTTGATGGAAGACAGGTTAAAGTAGAGAAACTTTTGTAGGCAAGGGGAAGCCTGCTCGAGTTTCTTTGGGTAAAGAAAGAAACCTAAATGGGAACAGAGACAAAAGAGTCACCACAATGTATTTTACTTCCCTTCCACTTATATGATACAAACTTCAAAAATCCACAAACACAACAGAAGTGCAGGGGACAATCAGTCATGCGAATGCCCTATCATTTGGAAGGTTTTGTTTCTCCATTCCTCCTCATTCAAGGCCAGAGATTCTTTTTTTTTTTTTAAGAGATGAGGTCTCACTATGTTGCCCAAGCTGGTCTCAAATCCCTGGGTTTAAGCAGTCTACCTGCCTCAGCCTCCCAGGATTACAGGCATGAGCTACTGTGCACAGCCTAAGGTCAGAGGTTTTTTGTTTTTTTTTTGAGTTGGAGTCTCACTGTTTGTCACCCAGGCTAGACTACAGTGGCATGCTCATGGCCAGCACAGCCTCAACTGCTGGGCTCAGGAGATCCTTCTGCCTTAGCATTCTCAGTAGCAGAGGCCAGAGGTTCTTATCTTCTTCACATCCACAGGTCTTCAAGGGGTACTGGACAGAATACAGAGACTCTATGAACTTGGATGAGAAAAATAATTACAACTTTATTTCCACTAAACTCTAAATGAAATCTAGCATTTCCTTCAATAATGAACATAGACCTCAGTAATATTATCAGAGCCGATGACATTGTCATCAATAAAAATTGTGGATCATAGATAATATACATTAAGTTGCTGCAAATGTCTCAAAATATTTCTGCCAATACTACACTGAAATTTTGGAGCCGGGTGCGGTAGCTGACACCTAATTCCAGCACATTGGGAGGTGGAGGCCAGAGGATTGCCTGAGTCCCGGGGTTTGAACCGAGCCTGGGCAACATGGCGAGATGTCGTCTCTACAATAAGTAAATAAAAAATTAGCCAGGTGTGGTGGCTTGTGCCTGTAGTTCCACCTACTTGGAAGGCTGAGGCAGGAGGATCGCCTGAGCCCAGCTGGTTGAGGCTGCAGTGGCTGTGAGCATGCCACTGCACTCCAGCCTAGGCGACAGAGTAAGACTCCAACTCAAAAAAAAAAAAAAAAAAAGGCCAGACTTGGTGGCTCAGCCTGTAATCCCGCGCCTTGTGAGGCTGAGTGAGTGGATTGCCTGAGCCCGCGGGTTCGAGACCCACCTGGGCAACTTGGCGAGACCTCATCTCTACAATAAATAAATAAATAAATAAAAATTAGCCGGGTGTGGTAGCACACGCCTGTAGTTCCAGCTACTTGGAAGGCTGAGGTGGAAGGATCGCCAGAGCAGGTCGAGGCTGCGGTGGCCAGGAGCAGCCACTGTACTCCAGTCTGGGCGACAGAGTGAGACTTCAACTCAAAAAAATAAAAAAATAAAAAAGAGTTGGGGTCTTGCCAGGCGCAGTGGCTCACACCTGTAATCCCAGCACCTTGCGAGGTGGAGGTGAGAGGATTGCCTGAGCCCACGCTTCGAGACCAGCCTGGGCAACATGGTGAGACCTCATCTCTACAATAAATAAAAAAATTAACTGGGTGTGGTAGCGCATGCTTGTAGTTCCAGCTACGTGGAAGGCTGAGGTGGAAGGATCACTGAAGCCAGCAGGTGGAAGCTGTGGTAGCCATGATCGTGCCACTGCACTCCATCCTGGACAACAGAGTAAGAATCTGACTCAAAAAAAAAAAAGAGAGAGAGATGGGGATGGGGTCTCAATCTGTTGTCCATAATACAGTGGCATAATCACAGGTCACAATAGCCTAGAACTCCTGGGCTCCAATGATCCTCCCACCTCACCCTCCTGAGTAGCTGGAACTACACGCATGCATCACCATGCCCAGCTTCTACTTACATTGTGACTATTTAGGAAACATTAGAATTCTTATTCCATACCAGGCACTGTTCAAAGCACTTTGCATATATAATCACATATAAGGCCAGGCATACAGCATCACACCTGTAATTTCAGCATTTTGAGAGGCCAAGGCAAAAGGATTGCTGGAGTCCAGGAGTTCCAGACCAGCCTAAGCAACATAAAAGACTGTCTCTTCAAAAAATAAAACAAGCCGGGCTCGGTGGCTCAGCCTGTAATCCCGCGCCTTTGGGAGGCTGAGGTGAGTAGATTGCCTGAGCCCGCGGGTTCGAGACCCACCTGGGCAGTGAGACCTCATCTCTACGATAAATCAAAAAATCAGCCGGGCGTGGTAGCGCATGCCTGTAATTCTGGCTACTCGGAAGGCTGAGGCGGAAGGATCGCCGAAGCCCAGCAGGCGAGGCTGCGGTGGCCGGGAGCGGCCACTGCACTCCAGTCTGGGGGACCGAGTGAGACTCCAACTCAAAAAAATAAATAAATAAATAAAATAAAATAAAACAAGCCGGGCTCGGTGGCCCAGCCTATAATCCCACACTTTGGGAGACTGAGGTGAGTAGATTGCCTAAGCCTGCGGGTTCGAGACCCGCCTGGGCGACTTGGCGAGACCTCACCTCTACAATAAATAAAAAAAATTAGCCGGGCATGGTAGTGCGTGCCTGTAGTTCCGGCTACTTGGAAGGCTGAGGTGGAAGGATCGCCGGAGCCCAGCAGGTCGCAGCTGCAGTGGCCGGGAACAGCCACTGCACTCCAGTCTGGGCGACAGAGTGAGACTTCAACTCAAAAATAAAAATAAAAATAAAAATAAACCCAAACTAGCCAGATTAGCATGCACCTGTAGTCCCAACTATACAGGAGGCTGTAGTAGAAGGACGGCCTGAGCCCAGGAGGTCAAATCTGCAGTGAGCTGTGATGGTGCCACTGCATTCCAGCCTGGGCAACAGAATGAGACCCTGACTCAAAAAGAAAAGGAAAAAAATCACATACAGTCCTTACAATAACCCGGTGGCATAGATACTATTATTCTCATTTTATCGAGGGGGGATGGGGGGGTACACAGAAATTAAGTCATGTGCTTAAGGTTTCACAGCTGGGAGACAGAACAACAAAGAGTCGAGCTGGCTGGCACCTGACTTCGGAGTCCATACTTCACTGCATAACACAGCCCACCTCTTCAGTAAGAAGCTTTCGATGGTGTTCTCTCTTCTCAGGGACATTAGTGAAAAGTAGCGACTGGATCTCACTTAGGATATTGGAAGAGCTAGAAACACTGTGAAAGCCTATTTGAGAATGACGAACGTCAGCACATTTGAAAATGTATCAGTAAGTTGCACAAATATTATCAAACGTTTCCCATTCTGTGAGATTATATTTATCTGGTTCTTGGGAAATTCTTAACAAAGCTTTTCACATAGACTAGCCTCTAAATGTTCAGAAAAGATGACAAGGTCAAGCCAACAGTATACAGCCCACATGATGGGGAAGACAGCAGCCTCTGCTTAGATTAGCAGCTTCTTGCTTTATGCCAATTTTCTAGGCTATGTTCATATTCTTTTTTTTTTTTTTTTTTTTTTTTGAGTTGGAGTCTCACTCTGTCGCCCACACTGGAGTGCAGTGGCCGCTTCCGGCCACCGCAGCCTCGACCTGCTGGGCTCCGGCGATCCTTCCGGCTCAGCCTTCCGAGTAT
>NW_007050820.1:275084-278850 GCF_000164805.1 Carlito syrichta | reverse complement strand
ATGAGGTCTTGCCAAGTTGCCCAGGTGGGTCTTGAACCCGCGGGCTCAGGCAGTCCACTCTCCTCGGCCTCCCAAAGTGCTGGGATTACAAACTGAGCCACTGAGCCCGACCAGTAGTTATATTATTAATTATTCCTAGCAAGCCAGGTGTTGTGGCTCACGTCTATAATCCCAGCACTTTGGGAGGCTGAGATGAGAGGATTGCCTGAGCTTAGGGGTTCAAGACCAGCTTGGGCAACTTGGTGAGACCTCATCTCTACAATGAATCAAAAAAGAAGCCAGGCGTGTTGGCATATGCCTGTGTTTCCAGCTACTTGGAAGGCTAAGGTGGAAGGATGACCTGGGCACTCCAGCCTGGGTGACAGATTGAGACTACAACTAAAAAAAAATTATCCTTCGCAATGAGATAGCCCAACCTTTTGGATATGCCACTTAGTGCTTCTAGAATGTACAAAGTTCATCAATTCATTCCCCAACATGCATTTACTGAGTACCTATTATGTGCCAAGCGTTACTACAGTGCTTCCCACTCAAAGTTCTGAATCAGATCACCAAAGTTTCCTTTCCTGGTGTTTTGGAGATACCTTTGGAATGGCTTGACTTGGCATGAGCAGTGGAGGAAGGCCAGCTGTTCTCTGTTTTCTACACCTCAGTCCAAGGCTGTCTATTACTGCCATCTCCCACCAGCAACTCTGTCTTTCTCCCCCAAACTGCAGGACGCAGGTGTTCCCACACTTCCCCTCCCACGGGGCAGTCGTTTGTAGAGTCGTTTCCCTAACAGGGTTCATTCTCTCATCAAAACAGTTTTGAGATTTCTCAAAAACAAATACACACTGCCCGCGTGGCAGGTTGAACTTGTATTTCTACACTCGCTTCTCCAGAAAGACCGGCCATGTGAGATTTACCCATAAAATCTAGAGCCAGAGTTGAGCATCTCATGCATGCACTAAAAAACATGTTCAAATTCAATAGTAAAGGAGGCCGAGAATGGTGGCTCATGCCTGTCATCCCAGCACTTTGGGAGGCAGAGGTGAGAGGATTGTCTGAGCCCAGGGGTTCAAGACCAGCCTGGGCAACATGGTGAGACCTTGTTTCTACAGCAAATCAAAATATTAGTTGGGCGTGGTGGCACGCGCCTGTAGTTCCGGCTACTTGGAAGGCTGTAGTGGAAGGATTGCCTGAGCCCAGCAGGTTGAGGATGCGGTGGCCATGAGCATGCCACTGTACTCCAACCTGGGGGTGACAGAGTGAGACTTTGATTCTCCTCATTTGCATTTGCTAATTATAAACTAGAAGAATTAACCATTTTATTCAATTCATGAGTAAGTTGAATGTCCACGTGGAAACCACAGAAAATGTTCAATTTACAGATGAAGTTCAAAGGTCAACTACCTGTAAATATAAGAGGGGAAATCCCCAAAAACCCGGAATTATCTTTCGGAGGGTGGGCCCCTTAAGTAGAGGCTTCCCCCACTAGGTGAGTGTTCCAGGAACCCATTCCCAAGCCCCACCCTCCCTATATACCCCAGACCACTCTTTTCTGTTTCCCCAGATGAAAAAAGTCCTCAAAGGGAAACGTTTTTGCCCATATGGAAGAAGTGAAACAAAAACAGCAGAAGCACTAAAAGGCATCAAAATTGGTGAATTCAAGAACTGTTTTGAGTAGTGGAAAAAGCATCTCCACGGATGTACTGAGTCATACAGAGAGTACTTTGAAGGTGACTGAAGTTTAAACATGTAAGAATAATACACAATTTTTTATAAATAAGTTCTGGGTTTTTTTAGGGATCACCCCTCCTATATAGGCAATTGCCATCCTTATAACATTTAAGGAATGTGTTGCTTCGGAGTTAAATGTGAAGCCAGGTATTTGAATTTCAGTTTCATTTTCCCCAAGATTTAAGCTTGGATCCTGACTCAAATTCAAGATTACTCTAAAGTAACAAAGGAGGGGCTGGAACCAAGATAGAGTAAACAATGTGTCTCATATGGAAGAGAACTTCTCAGGATGCATTGCCAGAATCTATGTGAAAGGTTATCTACATTCCAGGGAAGATTAAGTGACCCTAATCCTCACAATTTTAAATTTCTTCACAAATTCTACAGAAGGTGCTATAATATCCAATGTTTTAAAATATATATGTTTTAACAAATTAGTTCAATAAACTTTGACTTGAGTGTCAGGCAAAATGCTTGGAACTTTTCAAAATTGAAACTTTGGTTTCTTTTTTTTTTTTTGAGTCGGAGTCTCACTCAGTCGCCCAGACTGGAGTGCAGTGGTCACTCCCGGTCACTGCAGCCTCGATCTGCTGGGCTCCGGCGATCCTTCCGCCTCAGCCTTCTGAGTAGCTGGAACTACAGGTGCACGCTACCACGCCCGGCTAATTTTTGATTTATTGTAGAGATGAGGTCTCGCCAAGTTGCCCAGGCGGGTCTCGAACCCACGGGCTCAGGCAATCCAGAAACTTTGGTTTCATAAGTCAACATTGATTGCTAAAAAAAAAATCTGTAGAGACATACATTGTAAATTATTGAGATTTTATGTTCCTCCATTAGCTTGAATCCCTTTGTGAATTTTAATCTCAGATTTGCTATATATAGTCTTTGATGTCCAAAAATATGCCAGGCGCAGTGGCTCATCCCGGTAATCCCAGCACTCTGGGAGGCCGAGGCAGGAGGATTGCTTGACCCCAGGAGTTTGCGATCAGCCTGGGGAACACAGCGAAACCTGATGCCTACAAAAATAAAAAAGTTAGCTGGGCATGGTGATGCACACCTGTAGTCCCAGCTACTCCGGAGGCTGAGGCAGAAGGATCCACCTAAGCCTAGGAAGTCCAGATTGCAGTGAGCCCTGATTGTGCCACCCTGGGCAACAACAGAGTAAAACTCTGACCAAAAAAATAAAAGTAAATAAATAAAAAAGAGCTGAGCTCGGTGGTTCAGCCTGTAATCCCAGTGCTTTGGGAGGCTGAGGTGAGTGGATTGCCTGAGCCCGCGGGTTCGAGACCCACCAGGGCAACTTGGCGAGACCTCATCTCTACAATAAATTTTTTTTTTAAATTAGCTGGGTGTGGTAGCGCGCGCCACACCCTTCCAGCTACTTGGAAGGCTGAGGTGGAAGGATCACCGGAGCCCAGCAGGTCGAGGCTGCGGTGGCCAGGAGCAGCCACTGCACTCCAATCTGGATGACAGAGTGAGACTCCAACTCAAAAAAAAAAAAAGAAAGAAAAAAGAAGGAGAAAAAATACTTCAATATTGTTTGCATGTGAGTAAGAACTCAATAAAAAGCCAATATGTCACCTGAAGAGGAAATTATTAAAATCATTTACAAGAGACAGTGACTAGTTTAACACACTTTGTAAATCTCCCATCCAAATCCCAGCAGAAGCCCTGATGAAAAGTCAGCTAATTTTTTTTTATTGGCTTCTTGTCACTCCCACCGATACAGTATCTATAGGAGGGGCAACCAGTGATAAATCAGAATAAAAGATAGAAAATCAGTAGTGAAACTAGATAGGCTGCTCCCTCCCTCCCTCCTCTCGACATGTTATAATGTTACTACATCACAACTTCATTGAGAGCATAATTAATTGTACAAAAAAGACTCCAAAATCTGTAGCTGCTTATGCTGCTAAAGAAATTAAAGCTTTGGTATGAAAAGTGAAACAATTGTTTGGGTATGTTGTTTTTAATATTACGGTGCTCTTGAGAATTCTGTGGAAGAATTTATGAGGCAATTACTTGAATTTTGCTTTTTTTTTTTTTT
>NW_007050820.1:268325-275023 GCF_000164805.1 Carlito syrichta | reverse complement strand
CTCAGCCTTCCAAGTAGCCGGAATCACAGGCACGCGCTACCACGCCCGGCTGATTTTTTGGTTTATTGTAGAGACGAGGTCTCGCCAAGTTGCCCAGGTGGGTCTTGAACCCATGGGGTCAGGCAATCCACTCAACTCAGCCTCCCAAAGTGCTGGGATTACAGGCTGAGTCGCTGAGCCCAGCCAACTTTTTAAATTTTTCATTAATTTTTTTTTTTTTGTGTTGCAGTCTCAATCTGTTGCCGAGGCTGGAGTACAATGGCATGCTCATGGTCACTACAGCCTCAACCTGCTGGGTCCAGGCGATTCTTCCGCCTCAGCCTTCCAAGTAGCTGGAACTACAAGCCTGCGCTACTATGCCTGGCTAATTTTTTTAAATTATTATTTATTGTAGAGATGAGATCTCGCCAAGTTGCCCAAGCTGGTCTTGAACTCCTGGGCTCAGGCAATCCTCTCTCTCACCTGTTTCCCAAAGTGCTGGGATTACAGGCATGAGCCACCATGCCAGCAGAATTTCAAATGATTTTTCCCCCTTCATATGCTTGCCTATATTTTTTTCCAAATTCTTTTTTTGAGTTGGAGTCTCACTCTGTCGCCCAGACTGGAGTGCAGTGGCCACTCCTGGCCACCGCAGCCTCGACCTGCTGGGCTCCGGCGATCCTTCCGCCTCAGCCTTCCAAGTAGCTGGAACTACAGGCGTGCACTACCACGCCCAGCTAATTTTTTATTTATTGTATAGATGAGGTCTCACCAAGTTGCCCAGGTGGGTCTCGAACCCGCGGGCTCAGGTCGAGGCTCCCGGCCACCGCAGCCTCAACCTGATTCTTCCGCCTCCGGCGATCCTTCCACCTCAGCCTTCCAAGTAACCGGAATTACAGGCAGCGCTACCACGCCCGGCTGATTTTTTGATTTATTGTAGAGATGCGGTGGCATGCTCACGGCCACTGCAGCGTCAACCTGCTGGGTTCAGGCGATCCCTCTGCCTCAACCTTCTAAGTATCTGGAACCATAGGTGCGTACCACCACACCTGGCTAATTTTTTTACTTATTATAGAGATGAGGTCTCCCTAAATTGTCCAGGCTGGTCTTAAACCCCTGGGCTCAGACAATCCTTTTGTCTCAGCCTCCCAAAATGCTGGGATTATAGGCCTGAGCCACTGCTCCTGGCATTTTTTTTTTTTGAGTCAGGGTCTCTGTCACTCAGGCTGGAGTGCAGTCGCTCCATCATAGCTCACTGCAGCCTCAACCTCCTAGGCTCAGGCGATCCTCCCACCTCAGCCTCCCAAGTAGCTTGGACTACAGGTACCCACCATGACACCCAGCTAATTTTTAATATTTGTGTAGAGACAGAGTCTCACTATGTTGCCCAGGCTGGTCTTAAACCCCTGGCCTCAAGTGGAACTCCTGCCTCAACCTTCTAAAGAGCTTTGATTACAGAAGCAAGCCATTGTGCCCAGCCTATAAGACTTTTTAAAAAATCACCGAGCTCAGTGGTTATAGGTTACACCTATAATCCCAAAACTTTCGGAGGCTGAGGCGAGAGGATTCCCTGAGCCCTTGGGTTCCAGACCAGCCTGGGCAACACGGCAAGACTTCATCTCTACAATAAATCAGAAAAATTAGCCAGCATGGTGGTATGTGCCTATAGTTCCAGTTACTTGGAAGGTTGAGGTGACAGGATCGCCTAGGCCCAGGAGGTTGAGGCTGTGGTGGCTGTGAACATGCCTCTGCACTCCAGCCTGGGTTACAGAGTGAGACTCCAATTCAAAAAAAAAAAAATCGTGGTAAAGAAGATGTTTATTCCAATATATCACTAAAGGTAAATATAGAATTATCTATATGCAGTTATCTACTACTTATATTCCTAGGCAAGAATATGGCTATGAAATACTGAATATTTGCTCCTAAGTATGGAATTCAATAACCAAAGAAAATACTAGCTGTTGTACCCCACATTTTTTTTTGAGTTGGAGTCTCTGTCACCCAGGCTGGAATGCAGTAAGGCACCATGCCCAGTCGGGTGCCTTGCATCTTTTTTTTTTTTAAGTCAGAGTCTCCCTCTGTTACCCAGGCTGGAATGCAATGGCACACTCACAGCCACCGCAGCCTCAACCTGATGGGCTCAGGCAATCCTTCCGCCTCAACCTTCCAACAGCCAGAACTACAGGCATGCGCCACCATGCCTGGCTAATTTTATGATTTGTTGTAGAGATGAGGTCTTGCCAAGTTGCCCAGGCTGATCTCGAACTCCTGGACTCAGGTGACCCTCTCGCCTCGACCTCCCAAAGTGCTGGGATTAGAGGCGAGAGCCACCATGCCTGGCCTCCCACAACTTTAAAATTAAAAAAAAAAAAATCAGGTCAAATCCATTATGCTTTCAATCACAGAATAATCAGGCTGTGAACTGATGAACATCCTAACTAGAGATAAAAATTGAGAAAAAGCAGGTAACTTGATGTAACATTTCTTTTGTATTCCTTTAGGAATACAAGATGTGAAATGCTTTTTTTTTTTTTGAGTTGGAGTCTCACTCTGTCACCCAGACTGGAGTGCAGTGGCCGCTCCCGGCCCCGCAGCCTCATACTGCTGGCCTCCGGTGATCCTTCCGCCTCAGCCTTCCAAGTAGCCAGAATCACAGGCATGTGCTACCACGCCCGGCTGACTTTTTGATTTATTGTAGAGATGAGGTCTCACTGCCTAGGCGGGTCTTGAACCCGCTGGCTCAGGCAATCCACTCACCTCAGCCTCCCAAAGGCACGGGATTACAGGCTGAGCCACCGAGCCCGGCTGTGAAATGCTTTTAAAACAAATGTAGCTGGGTGCGGTGGCTCACATTTATAATCCTAGCACTTTGAGAGGCCAAGGCGAGAGGATTGCCTGGGCCCAAGGATTTGAAACCAGCTTGGGCAACTTGGTGAGACCTCATCTCTACAATAAATCAAAAAATTAGCCAGGCGTAAGCCGGGCTCGGTGGCTCAGCCTGTAATCCCACGCCTTTGGGAGGCTGAGGTGAGTGGATTGCCTGAGCCTGCGGGTTCGAGACCCGCCTGGGCAGTGAGACCTCATCTCTATAATAAATAAAAAAATCAGCCGGGCGTGGTAGCGCACACTTATAATTCCGGCTACTCGGAAGGCTGAGGCGGAAGGATAGCCGGAGCCCAGTAGGTCGAGGCTGCGGTGGCCGAGAGCGGCCACTGCACTCCAGTCTGGGCAACAGAGTGAGACTCCAACTCAAAAAAACAAACAATAACAACAACAAAAATTAGCCAGGCGTGGTGGCACACGCCTGTAGTTCCAGTTACTTGGAAGGGTGAGGTGGAAGGATCGCCTGAGTCCAGTAGGTAGAGGCTGTGGTGGCAGTGAGCATGACACTGCACTTCAGCCTGGGCGACAGACAGAGACTCCGACTCAAAAAAAAATTAGCCTATCGAGGTAATGACCACTTATAGTCCTAGCTACTGAGGAGGCTGAGGTGAGAGGATCACTTGACCCTAGGAAATGGAGGCTTCAGTGAGCTGTGATTGCACCACTGTATTCCAGTCTGGGCGACCGAGCAAAACTGTCTCTAAGAAAAAGAAAAAAAAAAGGTTGAGTGAAGTGGCTCACGCCTATAATCTCAGCACTTTGGGAGACTAAGGTGAGGGGATTGCCTAAGCCCACAGGTTTGAGACTAGTCTGGGCAACTTGGCGAGACCTCATTTCTACAATAAATCAAGAAAAATTAGCTGGGCATGGTGGCGCGTGCCTGTGGTTCCAGCTACTTGGAAGGCTAAGATGGAAGGGTAACCTGAACCCAGCAGGTCGAGGCTGCAGTGGCCATTAAGCATGCCTCTGCACTCCAGCCTGAGCGACAGAGTGAGACTCCAACTCAAAAAAATAAAAAATAAAACAAGTATTTTGGACTTTTAGCTCATATGAAAAAATACATTTTTTTTTTTCATTTGAGTCCATTGTAAATGACTATGCAGTCATGAGAAATAAAATTGAGAGATCCCAGCCAGGTTTGGTGGCTCAGCCTGTAATCCCAGCGCTTTGGGAGGCTGAGGTGAGTGGACTGCCTGAGCCCACGGGTTCGAGACCTGCCTGGGCAACTTGGTGAGATCTCATCTCTACAATAAATAAAAAATTCAGCCGGGCTTGGTAGCGCGCGCCTGTAGTTCCAGCTACTTGGAAGGCTGAGGCGGAAGGATCTCCAGAGCGCAGCAGGTGGAGGCTGCAGTAGCTGGGAGCAGCCACTGCACTCCAGTCTGGGTGACAGAGTGAGACTCCAACTGAAAACAAAAAAAAAATTGAGAGATCCCAAATACCTTTCACCCAGTTTTTCCCCAGTGGAAAGCTACATCTTGCAAAAATATAGAACAATGTCACAATCAGGATACTGACATTGATACAGTCAACATTCCTCTCCAACAAGGATCCCTCCCCTTTTTTTTTTTTTTTGAGTTGTAGTCTCACTCTGTAGCTCAGGCTACTGTGCAGTGGCCACCGCAGCCTCGACGTGCTGGGCTCAGGCGATCCTTCCACCTAAGACTTCCAAATAGCTGGAACTACAGGCATGCGCCACCATGCCCAGCTAATTTATGTATTTAATTATTTATTGTAGAGACGAGGTCTCACTATGTTACCCAGGCAGCTGGTCTCGAACCTGCGGGCTCAGGCAGTCCTCTCACTCCCGCCTCCCCAAGTGCTGGGATTACAGGTGTAAGCCACCCCACTCAGTCCAATCACCTTTTTATGAAGCTCCGTAATGATAAAGCTCTCAGGACTTAGTGTTCACCAACATTAGAAACTGATTTTTGAGGCCGACTATGGTGCCTCATGCCTGTAATCCCAGCACTTTGAGAAGCCATGGTGGCGGAATTACTTGAGGCTAGTAGTTCGAGATTAGCCTTGGCAACATCACAAGACCTCATCTCTACAAAAAATATTATTTCACAATTAACAACAACAACAAAAAGAGGCTGATTTTGGAGTAGAGTGAGGCTCGGATCCTGACAGTGAAGCAAGACCCATCCTAAAATGTCTGCACGGGAAGGGTTTTGATCCACACTTCATTGTATTCGGGAACAGTGGTTTCTAGACCCTTTGGAGATATGCAGAGAAAAGTTCCATCTTGGCCTCTCTTCAGTATAACAATATGCCTACCATTGGTGTCAGGGAGGAGACGTAAGAGGATGTAAAATATTACTGCAAAGTCAGACGCAGCGGCTCATGCCTTTAATCCCAACACTTTGGGAAGCAGAGGCAAGAGGGTTGCCTGAGCCCAGGGATTCGAGGCCAGCCTGGGCAACTTGGCAAGACCTGGTCTCTACAAAAGATAAAAAACTTAGCTGGGTGTAGTGACGCATGCCTGTAGTTCTAGCTACTTGGAAGGTTGAGGTGGAAGGATTATCTGAGCCCAGCAGGTTGAGGCTGCAGTGGCGCTGAGCGTGTCACTGCACTCTAGCCTGGGTGACAGAGTGAGACTCTAACTCAAAAATACAAAATTACTGAAGCCAGTCATGGTAGCTCGCACCTGTAATCCCAGTACTTTGGAAGGCTGATGCAAGAGGATTACCTGAGCCCAGGGATTCCAGACCAGCCTAGACAACTTGGTGAGAACTCGTCTCTACAATAAATCAAAAGATTACCAGGGCATGGTGATGTATACTTGTAGTTCCAGCTACTTGGAAGACTGAGGCAGAAGGATCTCCTGAGCCCAGAGTTGAGGCTGTAGTGGCCATGAACGTGCCACTGCACTCCAGTCTGGGTGACAGAGTGAGACTCCAACTCAAAAATAAATAAATAAATAATAATAATAATAATTTGCAACTTGGCAAGACGTCGTCTCTACAATAAAAAAAAAAAATTAGCTGGGCGTGGTGGCATGCGCCTGTGAGTCCAGCTACTTGGAAGGCTGAAGTGGAAGGATCGCTTGGGCCCAGCAGGTCGAGGCTGAGGGGGGCCGTAAGCATGCCACTGCACTCCAGTCTGGGCGACAGTGTTAGACTCCAACTCTGACTGGAAAAAAGAAAGTTGCAAGAGTAACTTTCCTTAAATGTATTCTCAGCCCAAAACTCAAAACCACATAGATAAATCAGTGGGAGTCTCTTCCCGCTCACCCAGTCCATAGATGGCACTCGGGAAATTGCTTGAACTGGTAAAATGTTTGGCCTTGATCTTCATTTGAGTTCTTCGTTCCCAGAGTTATTCCTTCACTGCCTGTCTATGATTTTGCTGGTTTGTCTGTCTTCCGGCCCATTCATTCATTGTGGAAGCTGCTGATCCAGTTGGAAGTCCCTTGTCTGTCTCTACCCTACCCCAGCCACCCACTTCTGGCTCCCCCTTTTATATTCTCTGGCATTCCCCTACAGTCCTGGGAACCCCGGGACATTAGGGGGAGTTTGTTGTAGGAAAGCTCACCTCAGGGTTTCCTTGCGGTTCTTGGCACATCTAGCGGCCTGAGTCTAGTGTCCTGGAACCCCCAGACCCATGGGGAAGTGGGGAATATTCACTTCTTTGTGTGGTAGGAGTGAGCGTGTTAGGAGGGCCTACCAGGAACAGGGCCCAAGGGCTACAGACACAGCCAACGCGGCCTCAACTTGCTGGACATAGGCAATTCTTCGCCTCAGCCATCCAAGTGACTGGAACTACAGATGCACGCCGCCACGCCTGGCTAGTTTTGTGTGTGTGTGTGTGTGTGTGTGTGTGTGTGTGTG
>NW_007050820.1:267153-268233 GCF_000164805.1 Carlito syrichta | reverse complement strand
CGATCCTTCCGCCTCAGCCTTCCAAGTAGCTAGAACTACAGGCACGTGCTACCACGCCTGTCTAATTTTTGATTTATTGTAGAGACGAGGTCTTGCCAAGTTTCCCAGGCTGGTTTTGAACCCGTGGGCTCAGGCAATCCACTCACCTCGGCCTCCCAAAGTGCTGGGATTACAGGCTGAGCCAACGAGTCCAGCCTCTGTCATTTTTGCTGACATTCTTTTTTCTTGCATTTCAACCCTGAGTGGGAGCTTTCCTCCTCTGCTCAGCAATGTCTTCATGGCCTGAGACAAGGCCCCTGGTCTCTGTCTGAACCTCACTGTCTTAGTCTACTCAGGCTGCCATAACAAAATACCACAGACTGGGTGGTTTAAACAACAGACATTTATTCTCACAGTTCTAGAGGCTGGAAAGCAGCTGCCTTCAAGCCAGAAAAAAGGTCCTCACTGGAGAACCAAATAGGCAGGCACCTTGGTCTTAGACTTCCTAACATCATTACTTCAAATCTAGAAGGATTTTCCTGGCTGGGCACAGTGGTTCATGCCTGTAATCCCAGCACTTTGAGAGGTGGAGGTGAGCAGATTGCCAGAGTCCAGGGGTTCGAGCCCAGCCTGGGCAACTTGGTGAGACCCCCTTCTCTACAATAAATCAAAAAATTAGCTGGGCGTGGGGGCACACACCTTGATTCTAGCTACTTGGAAGGCTGAGGTGGAAGGATTCCCTGAGCCCAGCAGGTCAAGGCTGCAGTGGTCATGAGTATACCACTGCACTCCAATCTGAGCAACAGAGTGAGACTCAGACTCAAAATAAATAAAAGAATTTTTCCTTAGGGAAGGAAGTAGGTGAACGTTTTCTTTTTTCTTGAACCCCTGGGCTCAGGCAATCCTCTCACCTCAGTCTCCGAAAGTGCTGAGATTCTAGGCATGGGTCACTATGCCCGGCGAAGGTTTTCTTTGGCTTTGTGCTAGGGGCAGCACCAACAGACCTTCCCTTATGACGTCATTTCCAGATCTTCTGTACTCCTTTCTCTTTTCTTTTTTTTTTTTTGAGTTGGAGTCTCACTCTGTCGCCCAGACTGGAGT
>NW_007050820.1:260862-267133 GCF_000164805.1 Carlito syrichta | reverse complement strand
CAATTCACTCACCTCAGCCTCCCAAAGGCGCGAGATTACAGGCTGAGCCACTGAGCCCGGTTTTCTCTTTTCTTTTATCTGGTACCTAAAAGGGGGCAGGTTTGAGGCCCACCTCAGTTGCATCCCCGAGCTTAGTTTGAACCAATTGAAGACCATGGTTCCTGCTGATAGGGTGCAAGACCATCCATTCTAGAGTCAAACATAGCTAGGTCTAAATCCAGCTGTGCTGCATATTTCCCACTGTATATATTCCTGGTAAGTCCCTTACCATCACTGAACCTCAGTTTACTTTTCTGTTAAGTGGAGGAGTAATAATATTCACCTTAGGGAGTTCCTTAAAATAACAAAGGAAGTAATGAATGCATTTGTAATGTATATAGTGAATATAATGTATGTAATGAATGCTGGTGCTTTATAGTAATTACACTTCAACGTCACCCAATAGGGGTGACTTACACAGCCGTGTCAATAATCTTTTCCTTTATTTGAAAAATTTTTCTCCCTAAAAGGTTTTCCATATAGCGAATCTAAATTACAGATTATATATATAGAATACATTTATTAAAAATTTATAAAATTTATTATAATATATACATATATTATAATATATGTGTGTGTGTGTATATATATATATATATATATATATATATATATATACACATAGAGAGAAAGAGTCAGAGGCCACCGCAGCCTCGACCTGCTGGGCTCCGGCGATCCTTCCGCCTCAGCCTTCCAAATAGCTGGAACTACAGGAACGCGCTACCACGCCCGGCTGATTTTTTGATTTATTGTAGAGATGAGGTCTCACTGCCCAGGCGGGTCTCGAACCCGCGGGCTCAGGCAATCCACTCACCTCATCCTCCCAAAGCGCAGGATTACAGGCTGAGCCACCGAGCCCGGCTTCTTTGCCCACTTTTGTCCTGTTCTTTCTACCAGCTCTTCCTGTGTGTAGTCACTGATGTGTGCTGTAGGCCAATGGCTGTCAAGGTCAAGGTCCCTGTCTCGGAGATGTAGATTCGGCTGTCAGACCCCAGCCTCTAAGACAATTCAAGACAGGGTAGAAGCTGCTGCACTCATAGACAGTGAGGCTGCGGGGAAACAAAGGCTGGATCTCATAGACAGCTGGGATGGCTGGAGACCACATAAACTGTCTCTTTAGACTGATTTTCCAGAGGTCAAAGTAAGGAGTATTCAGGAATAACTATAAACATGAACCTTGAACACATATAAAACACGGGTCAGAAAACACCGGGCTTGTTTCTTTACTTTTCACAATAAAGCTTCTCTCAAACTTTTCACTCTTTTGTTAATAATCGCTGCATGTCCTAAACTCATTCATTCACTCTTCCTTTGTTTACTTTTCATTATCTCTCTACCCTATTTATTATGCACTTAATTGTCATTTTTGTTTTTGTTATTGGTTTCCCTGTCATTTCTCTTACTGGTCACTTTGGTCCTCATTACAGATCTTTCAAGGCCATGTCTTTGACACAATGAAAAGAATGAAGTAGCTGGGCTCGGTGGCTCAGCCTGTGATCCCGCGCTTTGGGAGGCTGAGGTGAGTGGATTGCCTGAGCCCGTGGGTTCGAAACCCACCTGGGCAACTTGGTGAGACTTCATCTCTACAATATATCAAAAAATCAGCCGGGCGTGGTAGCGCGCGCTTGTAGTTCCGGCTACGTGGAAGGCTGAGGCGGAAGGATCACCGGAGCCCAGCAGGTCGAGGCTGCGGTGGCCGGGAGCGGCTACTGCACTCCAGTCTGGGCGACGGAGTGAGACTCCAACTCAAAAAAATAATAATTATAGTAATAAAAATAACGGTGGATAACACTCAGTGTTCCAGGTTCTATCGCCAAACCTCCAGGGGTTTTATTGACTTCACATCAGGATCTCTGGGGAGTTGTTTTTTGTTTTCACTTACTTTGTAATACTTCACACCTGGGGAGTCTATGATTTTGGTCTGTGGTCTCTTCATGAAGGGAGGAGAAGTGAGAGGGAGACACTGAGATTGACTGGCTGCACGCTATGTGTCAGGCATGCCACATACACATCATTCTGCCCATTTATTCACACAACAATCCCATCAAATAGATACTGACAGTCCCACCTTACACATTGGGAGCTGGCCTCCACAGGCCTAAGTGCTGGAGTTGGTATGGGAACAAACACAGTAGCTTAAGTTCCTCTACTGGGCTTCAGGCCTTACATCTTTTACCTCAGGGAATCCTTCTAACAACCTTGCCAAGGTTGACTTCAGTATCCTCACTTCACACATGAGAAAACAGAAATGAAGCCCTTAAGCATTTGATCCAAGGTCACACCATGGTAGAGTTAGGTCTGTCTGGCAGTAACGGCTGGTTCTCAGCCACAGTGTGACACCCCTTGTCTCGCCCCCTGCCAAGACTACATACATACAGGTGTTCCTCTGACACTTGAAGTTCCTCTCTTTCTCCTTCAGCTAATCTTTTTATTTTTTTGAGTCAGAGTCTCACTCTGTCACCCAGGCTAGAGTGCAGGGGCACGCTCAGGGCCACCACAGCCTCGACCTGCTGGGCTCAGGCGATCCTTCTGCCTCAGCCTTCCAAGTAGCTGGAACCACAGACATGCACCACCACGCCCAGCTAGTTTTTTGATTTATTGTAGAGACAAGGTCTCACCATGTTGCCCAGGCTGGTCTCGAACCCATGAACTCGGGCAATTCTCTTGCCTCAGCCTCCCAAAGTGCTGGGATGACAGGCATGCACCACTGAGACCGGCTCCTTCAGCTATTCTTTTTTTTTTTTTTTTTTGAGTTGGAGTCTCACTCTGTTGCCCAGACTGGAGTGCAGTGGCCACTCCCAGCCACCGCAGCCTCGACCTGCTGGACTCCGGCGATCCTTCCGCCTCAGCCTTCCGAGTAGCCGGAATTACAGGCATGCGCTACCACGCCCGACTGATTTTTTGATTTATTGTAGAGATGAAGTCTCGCTGCCCAGGCGGGTCTCAAACCACCGAGCCTGGCTCCTTCAGCTATTCTTATGAGACATACCCAACCTGACAAGGAAGAGTCAGTAAATTCTCATTAATTCACATGGCTGCATTTATAACAACACAACCCAGCCAGTGTCAGGTGATCCTTTCTTTTCAGCCTCCCAAGTAGCTGGGACTATAGGCACATGCCATTATACTTGTCTAATTTTGGTGTTTTATTGTAGAGACGAGGGCTCACCATGTTGCCCGGCTGGTCTCGAACTCCTGAAGTCAGTCAATCCTCTCATGCTCGGCCTCCCAAAGTGTTGGGATTACGGGCATGAGCCACCGTGCCAAGCCCAAAGTTGTTGAATCACAGTTAATTTATCTACAAATAAACATTTCTGTTGGTTTCAGAACATTTTGATTTAGAAATTACACTGATTTAAAAGGAGCATTTACGATCATTGAAATCACACAGTGTCAGAAACAAGTCCTAGTTATTTTGTAAATTAGAAAGAAATAAAGCTTCATTCAGTCTGAATTCAAGAGGCTTTTAAAAAAAATGCAGAACCGGCTCGTTGGCTCAGTCTGTAATCCCGTGCTTTGGGAGGCCGAGGTGAGTGGATTGCCTGAGCCCGCAGGTTCGAGACCTGCCTGGGCAACTTGGCGAGACCTCATCTCTACAATAAATTAAAAAAAAAAAGCAGAGCTAAGATAATCGGTAAAAAGAGGAGTGAGGATTTTTGAAAACAAGGAAAGCCCATTTTGGTCTTCTTTTGCCTGTCCTCTTATTAATCACAACAATGCTTTGCCAACTCACCACAAGCTTTTGCTTGAATTAATTAGTCAAATTGTATCATGTCAGAACACACACTAACAGACACTGAAGAACAAAAGTTAAGAAGCAAGAAACAAGGCCGGGCGCAGTGGCTCATGCCTAAAATCCCAGCACTCTGGGAGGCTGAGGTGAGAGGATTGTCTGAGCCCACGGGTTCAAGACTAGCCTGGGCAACATGGTGAGACCTCATCTCTACAGTTAAAAAAAAAATTAAGCCGGACTCGGTGGCTCAGCCTGTAATCCCACGCCTTTGGGAGGCTGAGGTGAGTAGATTGCCTGAGCCCGCGGATTCGAGACCTGCCTCGGCAACTTGGTGGGAGCTCATCTCTGCAATAAATAAATTTTTAAAAAATTACCGGGTGTGGTAGCGTGCGCCTATAGTTCCAGCTACTTGGAAGGCTGAGGCGGAAGGATCGCTGGAGCCCAGCAGGTCGAGGCTGCGGTGGCCGGGAGCGGTCACTGCACTCCAGTCTGGGCGACAGAGTGAGACTCCAACTCAAAAAAAAAAAAAAAAAAAAAAGAAGCAAGAAACAAAGATGGAAAGGAGAGCCTTTTATTACAGGTAGAAGAGTCTTTTTACTTCTACTCCAGATTGCGCTAGAAAACCTTGACTAAAAATAGCACACACCTGGACTGGTCCTGAGGGTCTGCAGGTGTGGGCTCATCAGATAGCTGCCTTCTGTTTTAAGTTGCTTTCCGGTGGCTGACACTTAACTGTAATCGAGACAGAAGGCAGGTTTATTTTTTGCTCCTTCCCTGCATCCTGCCCTTGTTCTCAATGAGCTTTTTCCCTGCCTTGGTGCCTGCCCCACCCTCCATCTCCAAGGAACCCGCTATTTCTGCCATCTGATGGAGTGTTCTCTGGAGATTCTCCGGGCCCTCGCTGCTGCCCAGTGTCTGTGTCAGCAGCAGATCAGCTGGCAGGCCCCAGGCAGCGTTTCTGGAGGATCAAGTGAGGATGCCTAGACTCAGCACGGTCGGGAGATATTCAGGAGATAAAGGTACCTCATGAGAAGCATTGTAGCAAAAACCTCATGATTTCTCTTGTTGGAAGCCAGCCACGAAGACAAGCCCTGTAAGGATGTAAGCCCTGGAAGGCCGGTCAGAGCAATCAGGCAAGAAAAGGAAAGAACAGGCGTCCAATTGGAAAAGAGAAAGTCGAATTCTCCCTCTTTGCTGATGATCGCCTAAAGACTCCACAGAAAGCTCTTGGATCTGATGAATAAGTTCAGCAAGGGGATGTGGAGTAAAGGGGAAAGAAAAATAACAGATGCTGGCAAGGATGTGAAGAAAAGGCAACATTCCCACTGTTGGTGAGAATGCAAATTGGTACATTAGCTATGGAAAACAGTATGCAGATTTCTCCAAAAACTAGAAATAGAAGGACCATATGATCCAGTAATCCCACTCGTGGGTATTTAACCTCCTTCCAAAAAAGAGATCAGCATATCTAAGGGATACCTGTACTCGCATGTTTATTGCTGCACTGTTCACAATAGCCAAGAAATGGATGCAGCTTAAGTGTCCATCAGCAGACCAATGGATAGGGAACATGTGGTCGTCATTTGTGGAGGTCTGACAATTAAGGAACTTTCCATGTGTGCTTACGTTGGCAACACTGTACAAATAACTGTATTGGAACACCCTCCCTACTCACTTGATCTGGTCCCCAGTGACTTTTTTCTTTACCTGAAAATGAAGAAAGTATTGAAAGAAAGACAATTGACATTCAGGACACCAAGGGTAATATGATGACAGCTCTTATGGTCATTCCAGAAAAAGAGTTACAAAATTGTTTTTACATCCATGTGCAGTGGCTTACACCTGTAATTCTAGTACTTTGGGAGGCGGAGGTGAGAGGATTACCTGAGTCCAGGGGTTCGAGACCAGCATGGGCAACTTTGTCTCTACAATAAATATAAAAATTAACCAGATGTAGTGGCACGTGTAGTTCCAGCTACTGGGGAGGCGAAGGCAGAAGGATCGCCTGAGTCCAGCAGGTGAAGGCTGTGGTGGCCATGAACGTGCCACTGTATTTCAACCTGGATCACAGTGAGACTCCAACTCCGAAAACAACAAAAAAAATTGCTTTGACAGGTAGACTAGGTGCTGGCGTGGTGCATAGCTTTCCAAAGGAAGTACTTTGAAAGTAACTGTAGTGATATTCAGCAATGACGTATGTAGCGCTTTTTCTAGGATGAGTTCGCAATCTTAATTGTCAGACCTCATACGCAATGGAACACTCGTTAGTCACAAAAATAAAAATGAGATCTTGTCACTTGCAGCAACATAAATGAAACTGGAGGTCATTATGTTAGGTGGAATAAGTCAGGAACAGAAAGACAAATACTGAATGTTTTCACTCATATGTGGGAGATAAAAACCCTGATCTCATAAAGAATAGAATGATAAGCTGGGCTCGGTGGCTCAGCCTGTGATCCCACGTCTTTGGGAGGCTGAGGTGAGTGGATTGCCTGAGCC